>NC_053025.1:321226815-321394217 GCF_003073215.2 Triticum urartu
GGCATATGAGAAAGCCGTGTTGGCAGCCGGTGGCGATAGCAAGGTCATGGCCAACTAGCTTTCCATGGCCCTTTCCAGGCTCTTCTGTAGCCTCCTAGGAGGAGCTGCACGGCCTCTTCATCGCGCGCTTCATGGCGTCGGCGCCCCACGCCGTCGCAGCCCTCCTTGGCGGTTCGCAGGTCCTGCCCTCGGGCTGCCACGTCAAGAAGTTCTTCCGCCAGATGGTCGCCGCTCATGTACAACAAGGAGCTCCTCTGGGCTGGGCAGCGCCTAAGGCCGACCTACCTTCAACTCGAGGGACCACCCCGCGACCACCGTGGGAGCCGCGCGCGCTTCCGATGCTCTGCAACCCCACCATCTGCAATATAGCAGTCACCAAGACCCTCATTGATGGTGGAGCCGGTCTCAATGTGCTCTCTCTGGAAGCTTTCGGCTTGCTTCACGTGCCCCATGGCCAGCTTCGCCCCCCCAAGCCTTTCTCCGGAGTCATCGATGGCTCCACCTGCCCCATGGGGCAGATCCGCCTCCCCGTCACCTTCGGCACCCGCATCAACTACCGCACCGAGCTTATTGACTTCGACATCACCGGCAAGTTGCGCCGCTACTTCCAGGGCCACCACATCAAGGTTGTCTCAGCTGACCCCCTGGAGAGGGTGCTCCGGAGCCCTAATGTTGCAGGGAGAGTTGCCGAATGGAACATAGAATTGAAGGTGTTCCAGTTGGAGTTCAGCACCACCAAAGTCATCAAGGGCGCAGCGCTCGCCGATTTCGTGGCGGAGCGGACCGACGTCCCCGGCCCCGAAGAAGATGAGGACCGGCCTCTCTTGCCTAGAAGCGAGGCTCCGGACGGTTGGGTCATGTACTTCGACGACGCATTCACACGTCAGGGCGCGGGGGCTGGAGCCGTGCTCGTCTAACCCACCCAGGACAAGCTCTACTATGTGGTGCAGCTCTGCTTCCAGTAGGGCGAGAAGGTCTCCAACAACATCGCGGAATACGAAGGCCTGATCGCCGGTCTAAAGACTACGGCAGCCTTGGAAGTGAAGTGCCTCACCATCAAGGGCGACTCCCAGCTCCTCATCAACTCCTCCAACAAAGTATACGAGCTAAAGGACGAGCACATGGGGCCATACCTCGAGGAGGTACGCATAATTGAAAAATAGTTCTTGGGCCTTGAATTGCAGCACATGCCGTGCGGCACGAACCAGGAGGCAGATGACATCGCCAATAGGGTGTCTCGACGCCTGCCACAAAAGCTTGGCGTGTTCGAGGAGCGGCTCTTCAAGCCATCGACAGCCCCCTCCACCACGGAACCGGCAACACCTCAGGAGGAGCTCCCCCTAGCACCAGCCTCGAGCGCACCTACTTGCGGCCCGACCTCGGGGGCTTGTCTGCTCCTCGCATTCAAGCCTCAGGAGGGGTGCTGGACCGAGGAGTTCAAGGCGTACCTGCTCCAGGGGACCCTGCTGGAGAACGCTAAAGAAGCGGAGCATGTGGCTCGCCAAGCCACAGCCTACTCCATCCGGGACGGTGAGCTTTATAGAAAACACCCGAACAATGTCTCTCTGTGGTGCATTTCCATGGAGCAGGGACACGAGCTGCTGGCCGACTTACAAGGCGGGGATTGCGGGCATCACTCTTCGTCGCACACCCTCGCAGGCAAGGAGTTCCGTAGTGGGTTCTACTGGCCCACGACGCTCAGTGAAGCCATGAAGGTGGTGAGATCCTGTGAATCCTGCCAGTTCCACGCCAAGCTGATCCACCAGCCCGCTCGGTGTCTCCAGACCATCCCGCTCTCCTGGCCGTTCGCGGTCTAGGCGCTGGACATCTTGGGCCCGTTCCCTTGAGTACCCGGGAGCTACCGCTACCTCTACGTCGCCGTCGACGAGTTCACCAAGTGGGCGGAGGTGGAAGTCGTCCGCACCATCCCAGCCGGCTCAGCAGCCAAGTTCATCAAGGGCCTAGTGAGCCGGTTTGGGGTCCCTAATCGCATCATCACCAACAACGGCTCGCAGTTCACTAGCAACCTTTTCAAAACATATTGTGCTAATATTGGAACATAGATATGCTACGCCTCAGTGGCAGACCCCAGGAGCAACTACCAGGCCGAGCGCGCCAATGCGGAGGTCCTGAGAGGCCTGAAGGCAAGAACCTTCAAGAAGAAGCTCGAGGCTTGAGGCAGGGGCTAGCTCGATGAGCTCCAGTCCGTGCTATGGTCCATCGGCACTACTGCAACCAAGCCGACGGGCGAAAGTCCATCCTTCCTCATCTATGGAGCTGAAGCGGTTCTCCCTCATGAGGTCAGGCATCGCTCTGCGCGGGTCTATGGACTCGAGTCAAGGACAGGAGAGTGAATGATTAACGCGGCAAGGTTTCCTCGCATGCAAGTTTCTCATACATAGGTGTAACATGGAAGGACTAGGAAGATAAAAATGAAACAAACCCATCTTTCATTGTTGTACTTCTTATCACTTGGATAAGGGAGATCTATTGTAGGACCAAATAAACGAGTTCGTTTCCGTCTCCATCTTCCCCAGGAAAGTTGCTCGCGAGGGATCCTTCTGTTTTTACCAGTAAAAGAGAGAAGGTAGCATGAAGCTTTCAACAATATGTATTCATTTAAAACCAGTGTAATCATATCAAAACTATACTTAGGAAAGCTACAAAACATCCATGCAAGTTTTCTAAAACACCGGGTTTTATTCAGTTGTGCACAGGGTCTTCTCCTGGCTTCGTACAAAGGGTTACAAGTCTCAAAGACTATGCTTGTACAAAACAGGTTGCCGGGGCAAGGCCCGACGACCGCGCCTTATGGTAGAACTTGCGAAGATGCTAAATATTCCATAAGTTTTGCACATGAATGCCATCTTTGGTCTCCAGATGGACTGTGCCAGGTCTAGTGACTCGTACTACCCGACAAGGGCCTTCCCACTTTGGCGTCAACTTGTTTGTACCCTTGGCGGACTGAACATGCCGAAGGACAAGGTCGCCTTCCTCAAGGCTCCCGGCATGAACTTTGCGACTATGGTAGCGGCACAAAGCTTGCTAGTATCATGCAACACATACAGCAGCCCACAAATGATCTTCCTCAAGGAGCATGACATTGTCATGCCTCAGCTGCTATTGCGCTACTTTGTCATAGGCAAGTACTCAAGGTGACCCGTATATGAGTTCCATAGGGAGCACCACCTCTCCACCGTAGACTAGGTAGAAGGGTGTCTGGCTAGTGGCTCGATTTGGTGTCGTCCTGAGTGACCAAAGAACCACTGGCAACTCGTCAATCCAACACCTCCCACACTTGTGCAGCCTGTCAAAAATTCTTGTCTTGAGCACGCGCAATACATTATCATTTGTTCTTTCTACTTGTTCGTTGCTCCTTGGGTGAGAAATGGATGCGAAGCACACCCTGCTTCCAAGGATTTGAGTGTATTGCATGAAGGCATGGCTCATGAATTGGGTGTCGTTGTCACTTATGACCCTATTCGGGACCCCGAACCGACAAACCAATCCTTTGAAGAACTTGACAGCTGACTGTGCTGTCACCTTTCTCACTGGCTCTACCTCAGGCCACTTTGTGAACTTGTAGACAGCGACATACAAGAACTCAAAGCCCCAAGTAGCATGGGGAAGGGGCCCAAAATATCGATCCCCCAGACCGAGAAGGTCCAGGATTAGAGAATCATTTGGAGGGCTTGTGTTCTTTTATGTATGCTCCTTGAATGGAACTGGCATGCTTGACATCTCATTACTAGCTCAGTTGCATCCTGGAGGGCAGTGGGCCAATAAAAGCCTTGCCGGAAAGCCTCTCCGACAAGGGTTCTTGCTACTATGTGGGAACCACATACACCTCCATGTATCTCTGCCAACAACTTATGTCCATCTTCCCAAGTTATGCACTTCAATTTCACTCTGTTGATTCGCTTTCTGCACAGGATGTTATCTACAAACTGGTACATACTTGACTGACGAGCTACTCTCAGCTTGCTCTTGCTCTTCAGGAAGTTCTCCTATTTGGAGAAACTAGACTATCTGTTGCGCCCATGTCGGGCTTGGGGATCCACGACAAGGACTAAAGGCATCTCTTCTGCTATGGGAGTGCTGGTCCCGTTAGGAAGAATTTGGAATTCTACTCAAGACCGCTGCTCACCGGAAGTCGTATTGATGTTCCTGGCATATGCCTTGTTGGTGGCTTCTGGGAGCCCTGCCGGTAAGTAGTTGCGGATACTTATCTTTCTCAGCTTCTTGGCTCTTGTTGATGGGGTAACTGAGGGTTGTGTTAAGTAGAGCACAAAAGTCCCGAGTGCCACAGGTAGCTTCTGGTCAGCACACTTCGACAGCTGATCAACAATGTTGTTTTCCACATGAGGAATGTTCTCCATTTGCAGACGTCAAAGTGTTCTTCCAACTTTCTTACCTCATCCACGTATGCCTCCATCAACATGCTCTGGTAGTCCTTGTTAACTTGCTTCACTAAAAGTTTTGAATCTCCTTGGACGATCAACTTTTTGATCCCCAAATCTATCGGAATTCTGAGGCCGGCAAGCAGTGCCTCATACTCAGTAGTATTGTTGTTAGCTTCCTCCCCAGGGAAATGCATCTGAACCACGTACTTTAGATGCTCTTCGGTGGGTGTGATGAGCACTACCCCAGCACCGGCGCCTTGCAACAAGAAGGCACCATCAAAGTACATGACCCAATTCTTCTCAGTTTCCTTCCCAGGGAATGCTAACTCCTGGGTCTCATCATCTGGAGTTTGTGTCCATTCCGCAATGAATTCGGCTAATGCCCTACTCTAGATGGTTGATATGCTCTCAAACTTGAGCGCCAAGCTTGACAACTCTAGTGCCTATTCCACTATTTTGCCGATTCCCCGTAGAAGGTTACTAACAAAGTAAATCGACCGTTGCATCACTTTCTTCTTTGAAGTAACTCGATCCTTGATACGTCTCCAACGTATCTATAATTTTTGATTGTTCCATGTTGTTATATTATCAATCTTGGATGTTTTATATTATCAACCTGTTTACATAGTGCCATGTGTCAGTTGTTGTTGTTTTGCATGTTTTCTACATATCAGAAAATCAATACCAAACGGAGTCCAAATGCCACGAAACTTTACGAAGATTTTTTATGGACCATAAGACACCTAATGGGCCCTGGCTGGTCTTGGGGGTGCTCCATGGAGAGCACAACCCACCAGGGCACGCCAGGAGGCCCAGGAGCGCCCTGGTGGGTTGTGCCCACCTCGGGTGCCCGCCGGACCGCCTCTTTGCTCTATTAATACCCCAATATTCCCAAAACCCTAGGGGATTCGACCGCCGCAGAGTCTAGAACCACCAGAAACGATCTAGACACCATCTCAGATGGGGTTCACCACCTCCATTGGACCTCTCCGATGATGCGTGAGTAGTTCTTTGTTGACCTTCGGGTCTGTAGTTAGTAGCTAGATGGCTTCCTCTCTCTCTCACTGGATTATAAATACAATGGTCTCTTGGAGATCCATATGATGTAACTCTTTTTGCGGTGTGTTTGTTGGGATCTGATGAACTTTGAGTTTATGATGAGTTATATCTTTTTATATCCATGAAAGTATTTGAGTTTCTTTGATCTCTTTTATGCATGATCTCTTATAGCCTTGTATTTCTTCTCTGATATTTGGGTTTTGTTTAGCCAACTTGATCTATTTATCTTGCAATGGGAAGAGGTGCTTTGTAGTGGGTTCGATCTTACGGTACTTGATCCCAGTGACAGAAGGGGAACCGACACGTATGTATCATTGCTACTAATGATAAAACGATGGGGTCTATCTCTACATAGATATATCTTGTCCACATCATGTCATCATTCCTATTGCATTACTCTGTTTCTCCATGAACTTAATACACTAGATGCATGTTGTATAGCGGTCGATGTGTGGAGTAATAGTAGTAGATGCATGCAGGAGTCGGTCTACTAATCTTGGACGTGATGCCTATATAATGATTATTTCCTGGATATTGTCTTGATTATTTGAAGTTCTAGCAATTTCCCAACAGTAATTTGTTCACCCACCGTTTGCTATTTTTCTCGAGAGAAGCCACTAGTGAAACCTATGGGCCCCGGGTCTCTTTCTCATATATGTTCCTTTGTGGTTTACTTTTCCTTTGCATTTATTTTCAGATCTATTAAACCAAAAATACTTTGCTGCACTTTATTTTATTTGCGATCTATTTATTCAATCTATTACAACTTTATCTTGTCCGCACACCAATTTCTGGCACCGTTACCTGAAAGGGATTGACAACCCCTTTAACACGTCGGGTTGCGAGTGGTTGTTATTTGTGTGCAGGGGCTGTTTACATTGTGTTGCTTCGTTCTCCTACTGGTTTGATAACCTTGGTTTCTTCATTGAGGGAAATACCTACCGTCGCTGTGCTGCATCGTCCCTTCCTCTTTAGGGAAATACAAACATAGTCCTAGCCGACATCAAAAGGAATTTATGGCGCCGTTGCCGGGGAGGATCTTCAACATATACCAGGTTCATCATCACAAATCTCATCTCCTTGCAATTTACATTATTGACATTTTCCTCTCACCACATCACAAAAATTTGTCGTTTTATTCGCCCCTCTTTTCCGTTCGCCGTTTTCTTGTCAGATCTATTCTTTGCTTGCAATCATGAGTGATTTTGGTATGGCACCAATAGATGATGTCCTAACTCCTAAGATTGGACGTACGGGTAATCTGGATGCTAAAACTTTTATCTTGGGGCAAGGGAATGTTATGGGAAAAGAACGCATCAAAGAATTTTTTGATTGTGTTCATAATCTAAGTCTTGATGATGCCCCTATAATTAAAACTACTAGATTTTATGTGGATGCTATTTCAGCACTAGTTCTGTAACTTGAAAGTAAATTTATTCATACCCATCCTACTTTGCAAAGATTATTTTTTGAGCTTCCCGTTATAAAGAATCCTAGGGCTAAAAAGTTGGCCACCCTTGTCCTTATGAATGAATTTGATTACACAATACGGGAAGCTAGGGAAATCTTTGATTTTTATGGTATGAATCATGGAAAACCTGTGATAGATGAAATTATTTACAATAGTGACTATGCTTTAAGACATTTGCTTGGGAATAATAAAATCTTTGATGAGAATCTTAAAAAGGAAGTCCCCGTTTTAGATATAATCCAACAGGTTTACAATAATGTTAATCAACATTACTCTTGGATTGTTGCAGGGAATCAAAAAGGTTATGATGAACACCAACTTAGGAACACTAAGGTTTCTATGGATAATATGGTTTATGTTGTGTTTACAAAACCCCATGATGAAAACACCTCTAGGAAAGTTAAGAAGAAGGATGAGAAAACTTAGATCCTTGCTTTATGCCAAGCTAAGGGCGTAAAACTATAGCACTTGTTGGGAGGCAACCCAATGAATAAAATTTATTTTTTCTTTTTTCTTTCTATTCTTGAGTGACAGCACAATTATGATAACACAATTACGCTACTGTTATGATTTTGTTTTTTATGTTTTAATTAGTGTTTGTGCCAAGTAAAGCCCTTACGATCTTCTTGGGTGATAGTTGTTTGATCTTGCTGAAAAACAGAAACTTTTGCTCTCACAAAAATAATTCTCATTTTTTACTAGAGAGTGATAAAATGCCAATTCCTGTTGCAGCAGATCAATATACAAATTTCTCAGGCCGTCCTAATTTTTCAGAATTTTTGGATTAGAGAAGTATTCGAAATAGTCAGATTACTATAGACTATTCTGTTTTGACAGATTCTGTTTTCTTTGCGTTGTGTGCTTATTTTGATGGCTCTATGGTTTTCTTTGATGAGTTTTTAGCATAGAAAAATTGGAATACAGTACATATAATGCAAGAACAAAATATGAATTGGTTTGATACAACACTTATAGTAGTGATTTATTTTACTTAAACTAACGGATCTCATGAAGGTTTTGTTGAGTTTTGTGTGGTTGAAGTTTTCAAGTTTTGGGTTATCTTATGATGGATGAAGGAATAAGTAGTGAGAAGAGCCTATGCTTGGGGTTGCCCCAACATCCTCCACTATTATCCAAAAGAGAGCAAGCAACAGAGCTTGGGGATGCCCCTGAGTGGCATCCCCTCTTTCTTCTAACGACCATCAGTATTTTACTCGAAGCTATATTTTTATTCATCACATACTATGTGTTTTGTTTGGAGCGTCTTGTATGATATGAGTATTTGCTTGTTTTTTGTGTTTTAAGTCTTGATTCCTTGCTGGACACACCTATTTGAGAGAGCCAAAATTATGTCATGACTTGTTAGAATTGCTCTCTATGATTCACTTAAATCTTTTATGAGCTATGGACTTGCTCTAGTGCTGCACTTACATATTTTTGAGCACGGTGTGCTTTAGTATTTTTGAAGAAATGATCTCTTGCTTCAGTTAGATTTATTTGAGAGTTAATAAATTTTCAAGAAATTCTCTCTTGCTTCACTTAAATTAATTTGAGAGAAAGAAAAAAGTATGCTCATGATCTTCACTTATACTTGTTTGAGCTTGTCAAAAGCAACATATGAAAATTAGTTCCAATGTGATAGATATCCAAGAAGGATATAATAAAAACTTTCATGAAGATCATTGGACAAAATAAACTTGATTCTTTGTAATAGTTTTGAGATATGATGATGTGATATGTGAGTTATGTTGATGAGTAATTATTCTTTAGTAAGAATATTGGTGTTAAGGTTTGTGATTCCCTATGCAAGCACGAAAGTCAACAATTATGCAATGAAATTATATCCTACTTGTGGTGTATTATTCGATGTTAATTATGCTTAATGCACGCTTATGCGATTATTCGTTTCTTGGTTGGTCGCTTGTCAATCTTTTGCTAGCCTTCATTTTGCACTAAGTATGATCTCTACTTGTGCATCCAAAAACCTTTAAACCAGTTTTGCCACATGAATCCACTATATCTACCTATATGCGGTATTCTTTTGCCATTCTAAGCAAATTTGTATGTGTCATCTCTAATTTTCAAAATAAACTTCTCTTTTGTGTTTTAGTTTCGCTCGCGGAGCGACGAAGGGTGGCTAATATTTTCCATGCTAGATGTGTTATTCTCACGATGAGTGTTTATTCACTTGTCATTGCACGAGAGTAAGGCAAAGGTATTAGGGATGCCCTGTCCCAAAATGAAAAATGAATTTACTTTATGTTGTCAAATAATAAATTCCTTCGGAAGTGTCGGTATGGAGGGCAACCGTGGATACGGCTAGCCATGGAAAGTGAAAGTATGGTTGAAAATGGAATAAACTTTATATTCTGTTTAGGAACCGCCTATGATATATCTAGCATGGAAAGTGTTGGGAACTCTAAGTCGTTTTCGTTGGTGGGAAGGATACACCTCCCAAAATGTTTTTATCTCTAAATTTTTCACTTTGAGCTCTGGCACCTTTACAAATCCCTACTTCCCTCTGTGAAGGGCCTTTCTTTTACTTTATGCAATTTTTATTTTTGAATTTGAGTCTCCATCTTCTCTTATAAAAGCACCAACTAGGAGTCACTATGATCGTACTTGAGCACTGGGTGTAGTTAATATGCGAGTGTGTTCATTAATGGATCAATGCATGAGCATGATGGGCTAGGGATAACTTATTTTAGCATTGATATTTTGAAAGACATGGTTGCTTGTTGATATGCTAGAGTATTTAAGTTATCATGTCAAAACTAGACTATTGCTTTGAACAATATAAAAGTCCAAATGTCCATGCTATAAAGAAAAAAAATATGATATGACATGATAGGCATCATTCCACATCAAAAATTCTATTTTTATCACTTAACTACTCGAGGACGAGTAGGAGTTAAGCTTGGGGATGCTGATACATCTCCAACGTATCTATACTTTTTTATTGTTCCATGCTGTTATATTATCAATCTTGGATGTTTTACAATCATTTTATAGTCATCTTATATCATTTTTTGGTACTAACCTATTGACATAGTGCCAAGTGCCAGTTGATGTTTCTTGCATGTTTTTTACATCGCAGAAAATCAATACCAAACAGAGTCCAAATGCCATGAAACTTTACGGAGATTTTTTATGGACCAAAAGACACCTAATGGGCCCTGGCTGCGCCTGGGGGTGCTCCGAGGAGAGCACAAGCCACCAGGGCGCGCCAGGAGGCCTAGGCGTGCCCTGGTGGGTTGTTCCCACCTCAGGTGCCCCCCGAACTGCCTCTTTGCTCTATAAATACCCCAATATTCCCAAAAACTCTGGGGGAGTCAACGAAATGTTAATCTAGCCGCCGCAGAGTCCAGAACCACCAGATACAATCTAGACACCATCTCGGATGGGGTTCACCCCCTCCATTGGTGCCTCTCCTATGATGCGTGAGTAGTTCTTTGTAGACCTTCGGGTCCATAGTTAGTAGCTAGATGGATTCCTCTCTCTCTAAATTGTCAATAAAATGGTCTCTTGGAGATCCATATGATTTAACTCTTTTTGCGGTGTGTTTGTTGGGATCTGATGCACTTTGAGTTTATGATCAGTTATATCTTTTTTATCCATGAAAGTATTTGAGTTTCTTCGATCTCTTTTATGCATGATCTCTTATAGCCTCATATTTCTTATCCAATATTTGGGTTTTGTTTGTCCAACTTGATCTATTTATCTTGCAATGGGAATAGGTGCTTTGTAGTGGGTTCGATCTTACGGTGCTTGATCCTAGTGACAGAAGGGGAACCGGCACGTATGTATGGTTGCTACTAAGGATAAAACAATGGGGTCTATCTCTACATAGATAGATCTTTTCTGCATCATGTCATCGTTCTTATTGGATTACTCCGTTTCTCCATGAACTTAATACACTAGATGCATGTTGGATAGCGGTCGATGTGTGGAGTAATAGTAGTAGATGCAGGCAGGAGTCTGTCTACTAATCTTGGACGTGATGCCTATATAATGATCATTGCCTGGATATCGTCATGATTATTTGAAGTAATTGCCCAACAGTAATTTGTTGACCCACTGTTTGCTATTTCTCTCGAGAGAAGCCACTAGTGAAACCTACGGCTCCCGGGTCTCTTTCTCATATACTTGCCTTTGCGATCTACTATTCCTTTGCATTCATTTTCAGATCTATTAAACCAAAAATACAAAAATACTTTGCTGCACTTTATTTTATTTGCGATGTATTTATTCAATCTATTACAACTTTACCCCGTCCGTGCACCAATTTCTGGTGCCGTTACCCGAAAGGGATTGACAACCCCTTTAACACGTCAGGTTGCGAGTGGTTGTTATTTGTGTGCAGTGGTAGTTTACGTTGTGTTGCTTGGTTCTCCCACTGGTTTGATATCCTTGGTTTCTTCATGGAGGAAAATACGTACCGTTGATGTGCTGCATCATCCCTTCCTCTTTGGAGAAACGCCAACGTAGTCTTAGCCGACATAATTCCTTAGCGGTTACTTTATGCATTGTCTCCTCCTCCCCAGCACCTAGTGTTGCCGAGGAAACTGTTGCTTCATTGACTGGGGGGCTACCGTGGTTGCTTCCTCATCATCATCTTCTCTCTGTACAACTAGCGTAACACTGACCACTTGATTTGTTGCAGCTAAGTATAGCAACAACGGCTCTTGTGGTTTGGGCACGACTAGGGTTGGCGTAGAGGACAAGTACCTTTTTAGGTCTTGCAGGATGACCTCCGTGTAACATCCCAAATTTTCAATTTGGAATGTTATACATTAGGTCATCATGCATATCATATTTTATTTTGCTTTTGGTTTTGATCCTAGAAAATCCTAAGCAACTCAAGGACCCACGGAGAGAGTTGGGGATTTCGTTATTTACATATTTGAGTTTTCTCAAATTATGTAAACATGATCATTTGATTTTATTTATTTTATCATCAGTTATTTCTATTATAAAAATATGAGAGAGGGAATAAAATGACTTTCCCAAAATATAGAAATATTGAGGATTTAATAAAAAAATCAAATAAGATTTATTTCGGAGTTTTTCGGTATTTTTATTTGAATTTAGGAAAAATGCGCGTTTTTCAAAGTTGTAGTTTGGGCCCAGATAAATGTTCACATTATCGGGCTTGATTTTAGGAACCCGGCAAAATTTATTTCGTGATTTTTGGAGTCCGTTTAGTATTTCTTTTTATTTTTCTTCCGAGCAGAAAAAAAACGCGTAACCGACTCCGGGCCGTACCCGGCCAGGAAACCACCGGCCGGGGGCCTTTAGAAGTCGCCGCCCCGGCCCGGGAGAGAGCCAGCGCCCAGCCTAACCGAAACCCTAGCCGCCGCCGCCTCTAGCCACCGCCGCCCGCCGCCGCCGCCGGAGCCGCGCGCCTTTCGAGGTTCGCCGCCGCCTCGTTTTCCGTGCTGTTTTTTTTTTTAAAATTCTGTTCGTCGTTTTTTTTCTTTTTCGTCGGATTTTTCGCGGTTATTTTCTGATTGCGATTTCTTATCCGATTTTCGTTTTAGTATAACTTTTCGCTCGTTTATCAGAATCAGGCGATTCAAGCGCCTGGAGTTTCTTCTCGAAACCCTCTTTCCGAATAATCAACTTAAACAAGTTTTTGCTACTGTAAAATTTTCCGTAGATCCAGATTACTAGAATGAAGTTGTTTTCTTTCGCCGTTTGATTTCTTTTGCTTCGTTCGATTTGATTCTTTTTGCCAACCGGAGTTCTTAAGTTGAACTTTCTGGTTAGATCTTCTATTTGAGTTTTACCTGTGCATTAGATGAGTACTTATTGTATGCTTGTTGTTTGTCTACGATAGAATACCCAGAGTGCGCCGCCTGTTACTTCGAATCTCTAGGTTACGCGGATCATCAGCAAGGCAAGTAACACTTTGATCATACTTTTTCTACAACCCAGTTTTATTGCATTAGATCAACCCTCACACATTGCATGATTAGGATCTAATTAAATTGTGGGATGGGAAGTAGATGAGGTAGTACCTATTACCTGTTTATTATCAAACCTTTGGGAGTTAGTTCTACGTTTGCTTATTATGCCATGCTATGCTAGTCGACGTGGATTGGGTGAGTGATATCCATGACAAATGTGAGATTGATAATTAAGGGTTTATCTAAGGTGGCAACCTAACACACATCTGGGTGGATTGACGCACCTGGGGTTTCCAGGACTTGCCTGTTTTATTTTGGACCGCCACCTAGGCTCAAAGGGATCATGAGATTATTCATACTAGAAACTTCTGTGTGCAGCCACAAGCCATTATGGGCTCTGGCATAGTTGAGTAAGTCGTGCGAACTCTTACAGGATAGACTAGCAGATGTAGGGGAAAGTAGGTGTACCGGTCTATCCATCATAAGGTGCTAGCGCTTCTGGAAGACTGTGTCTCGGTCATCCATTTCTCAAACACCCTGTAGTGCGAGAAACCAAACGGAGGCGATCGAGTCTTGTGGGGAAAAGTGCGCAAACCTCTGCAGAGTGTAACAAACTAATCATGGTTAGCCGTGTCCCCGGTTATGGACATCTTGAGTATCTAGTACCTGGATTTTCATGTGAATCTCAACATGTTACTCTAAATTAATTTTGATGGGTTTTAATGATGTTACTTAATTGGGATTGAGAATGCTGTCAACCATTCTCAATGTTTAACAACCACCATAATAGTAATTAATTTTATTCCTTTGAAGTAGGGAAAAATTGGCTTTACGCAAAAACTGTAACCATAGAGCTTTCCAGCAGCCAAATATGCATTTAGTATAGCTTTTGCATTCCATTACTCTCTATGTGTTATCTTGCCAGCATATTCCATGTGCTGACCCGTTTTCGGGCTGCAACGTTAATGTTGCAGACTTTTCAGACGATGATTAAGGAATTTTTAGGTCGTGGTTCTATACTCAGTGATGCCGTTGGAGTTGATGGACTCACTTATCTTCCAAGCCTTCCGCTGTTATCATTATTAGATGGCCTTAAGCCATATTTATTGTAATAAGTTCTCTTTTGAGACACTCGATGTAATAAGTGTGTGATTGCTACTCTGATATACATCCTTCGAGTACTGTGTGGTGTCAGCATTACTGATCCAGGGATGACATCGGAGCACAGAGATCAGACTGTTTGAGGTCTGGTCGCTACAGAGATGGTATCAGAGCACACGCTGACTGTAGGACACGACCACTAAGCTAAAGACCTAGATCACTCTCTTCTCTTCTGAGTTCTCATCTTTTCTACTCTTTAGGATGGCGGATACAAGGAACAAGTTCACCCAACCGGATGAATATACACCTTTTGGACGCCACTTGAAGGAAGTCACTAGATACCTAAACATAGGAATACCAAGCTTCATGGGAACCTACGACGCCACTTTACCTGAAGAAGAGCGCTGGATGATTCAAGTTCAAGTTCCAGGAAGGACGTTCATGCCAGTCACTGAGCCCATAGAGTTTTCTTTTGATGCACCAACTTGGAGTCTAGGAAAGAGTATGGCATCTCACATCGCCATGGGACGCATTGGAGAAGTCTACCGCAAGGATCTCAAGGATACTATCTACCAGATTTGTGGACGCCGAGATGAACACTGGGAGATGATCAGCACCAGGAAAGATAGATCAATTGCAGCTTTTATTCAGGAGTTAAACCAGCACATTCGACGACAGGAGAATCAGATGTGCGCCGACATGATAGATCTGAAGAAGGCTAAGACTAGAATCAAGGAACTAGAGGAAGAACTCAAGGCTACACGTGAAGATTATGAAGAAGAAATTGAAGTATTGGTGGAGAAGAATGACGATATGATCAAGACGATTGGAATATTTATTGGAGGCCCGACACTAGTAGGTGAAGACGAAGAACCCAAGGAGATTAGCCCGGAAGACTACATCATCATTGACGGCACCGACTTGGAAGCAGATAGTAGCGATGATGACTATGTTGATGAAGCAGGAGCAGATATCATGGAGTCTACAACCGTAGAATATTTCTAGTAGACCACCTCAACAGTAGTAGTAGTCCACCATGTAAATATAGTAGTCCGAGCACTCTTGCGATAGCTAGATCGATTGTATGTCCTTGTTTGATTGATTGAAGTGAATTGTGTGCTTCTGCCTCATGTGCATATGGGTAGTGTTTTCTCTTTAGACCCCCTCCATTCTTATATCTCGTCTTTTCTAAACCGTCAGATGCCTCCGAGACGTGACCCCGGATTTGCTTTTCCGCCGGAGCTCACCCAGTTGATCCAACAGCAGAACACCTTGATGCAGTTGCTAGTTTAGAATCAGAATCAGGGGAACAACAACAACAACCCACCACCACCACCACCACCTGTTGACCACTTAGCCTGTTTTCTTAGGCTGAATCCGCCGGTGTTTTCCAGTAGCACCGAGCCGATAGTAGCAGGTGATTGGCTCCGCATGATAGCTAGGGAGTTGACCACAGCAGGATGCACAGATGTGGAGAAGGTGAAGTTTGCCGCACATCAGTTAGAAGGACCCGCAGCATCTTGGTGGGAGAATTTCACAGCCACCATCGCAGTCGACACTATCACATGGGACCAGTTTCAGCAGGCTTTTCGTACTGCCCATGTTTCAGCAGGAGCAATGGCCATGAAGAAGCGTGAGTTTCGTAACTTGCGCCAAGGAGGACGGACAGTTGGCCAGTACGTGGAGGAGTTTAGCAAGCTAGCACGTTATGCCCCAGATGACGTTGCTAGAGATGCAGCTAAGCAGGAGAAATTCCTGGAAGGACTGAATGATGAGTTGAGTATGCAGATGATGGTAGCCACCTTCAACAACTACCAAGAGTTGGTAGACCGTGCTCTTATGATTGAAGGGAAGCAGCAGCAAATTGAGAACCGCAAGTGGAAGTGTGGACAAGGAAAGTATAATTCAGGAGCTCAGCAGAAGCCACATTTTACCCCTAGACCGGGAGGACATTTTCAGCATACCCATGGAGTAGGTAGCTCGCACAATCACAATGGCATCAAGAATGGTAATGGGAATGGAGGAAGCAATGGACTGAACCGCAGCACCCCATCAACCCCAGCCAAGAAGGACTTGAGCCATGTCACTTGCTATAAGTGTTTGAAGCCAGGACATTATGCAAATGACTGTCCTAAAGGACAAAACAGCAATGGAAGCTCTGGAAAGAAGCCGAACCCTTTCAACAGGTGAACCACGTTAATGTGGAGGAGGTTGAAGCTCAGCCCGATGCAGTAATAGGTAAGTTTTTGGTTAAGTCATTTACTGCACTCGTTCTTTTTGATACTGGTGCATCGCATTCATACATATCAAGGGGATTTGTGGAAAAGTATAGCTTGCCCACTAGGATTCTTAAAACACTTATGCTAGTAAGCTCACCAGGAGCGGAGTACATGGCCAGTCAAGGATGTTTTCAAGTGCCATTAAGAATAGGAAGGCATGTTTTCCCAATGGATATAATTATTTTGGAATCCCAAGGTCTGGATGTGATTCTTGGTATGGATTGGCTGTCGATGTATGGGGGAAACATCGATTGCGCCAGTAAGACAATTTTGCTCACAACGCCAGAAGGAAGAAGGATCAAGTATGTATCCCGACATGCGCCAAACAGGACACAAGTAAATTCCTTATCAGGAGTGGTGCAGGAGGAAGTACCAGTGGTAAAGGATTTTCCTGATGTGTTTCCAGAAGAGTTGCCAGGCATGCCACCGGATAGAGACATTGAGTTTTTGATTGAGCTTTTGCCAGGCATTGGGCCAATATCGAAGAGACCATATAGGATGCCAGCAAAAGATTTGGTGGAAATTAAGAAGCAGATTAAGGAGTTACTAGATAAGGGATATATTCGCCCAAGTTCTTCGCCTTGGGGATCACCAGTACTTCTAGTGGAGAAGAAGGATGGATCGTTAAGGATGGTTGTTGACTATCGAGGATTGAACGAAGTAACAATCAAGAACAAGTACCCGCTACCAATGATCAATGATCTGTTTGATCGATTGCAAGGAGCTAAAGTGTTTTCCAAGATCGATTTGCGATCAGGGTACCATCAGTTGAAGATTCGAGAAGAGGATTTCCTGAAGACAAATTTTACCACCAAATATGGACTCTATGAGTATACCGTTATGTCATTTGGTCTGACTAACGCGCCAGCCTATTTTATGAACATGATGAACAAAGTGTTTATGGAGTTTTTGGATAAGTTCGTCGTAGTGTTCATTGATGATATCCTGGTATATTCGAAGAATGAAGAGGAGCATAAGGAGCATTTGCGTTTGGTACTTGGAAAGCTCAGAGAACATCAATTATACGCCAAGTTCAGCAAGTGTGAATTTTGGTTGAAGGAAGTAGGATTCCTCGGACATGTTATATCTGGAGAAGGTATAGCAGTAGATCCCGCTAAAGTTGAAACCGTGACCAAGTGGGAAGCCCCAACAACTGTTGGAGAGATCTGGAGTTTTCTTGGACTCGCAGGATACTACCGGAGGTTTATTGAGAATTTCTCAAGGATTGCGAAGCCTATGACGGAGTTTTTGAAGAAGGATACTAAGTTCAAATGGACTGATGAGTGTGAGGCAAGTTTTCAGGAGTTTAAGAATCGTTTGGTTACCTCACCGGTGTTGATTTTGCCAGATCAAACCAAGCATTATGAGGTGTATTGCGACGCTTCACGTCGAGGACATGGAGCAGTGCTTATGCAGGAAGGGAGAGTTGTTTCATATGCTTCACGACAACTGAAGCCCCACGAATTGAATTATGCTACGCATGATTTGGAGTTAGCAGCCGTAGTGCATGCATTGAAGACATGGAGGCATTTCCTCATTGGAAATCATTGTGAGGTGTACACGGATCATAAGAGTTTGAAGTACATTTTCACGCAGAAGTAGTTGAACCTCAGACAAAGGAGATGGTTGGAGCTTATCAAGGATTATGATATGAAATTGCATTATCATCCCGGGAAAGCTAATGTAGTAGCTGATGCATTAAGCCGTAAGAGCCATGTCAATAGGTTAATGACGGGAGAAATACCCAAGGAGTTAGCAGAAAATCTTCGTGAACTATGTTTGGAAATAGTTCCGAGAGGATATGTAGCAGCACTAGAAATTCAGTCAACTTTGATTGATAGAATCAGAGAAGCTCAGAAAACTGACAAAGAGATTGCCGCTATAAAGGAGAAACTGAGCAAAGGAAAAGCTAAAGGATTTCATGAGGATGAGCACGACACCCTATGGTTTGAAGACCGTGTTTATGTACCCAATGACCCAGAGATCAGAAAGTTGATTCTGCAAGAGGCACATGATTCACCGTATTCGATTCACCCAGGAAATACCAAGATGTATTTGGATTTGAAGGATATTTTCTGGTGGACCAGAATGAAGAAGGATATTGCGGAGTATGTAGCAGTTTGTGACATATGTCAGAGAGTAAAGGCAGAGCATCAGAAGCCAGCAGGATTGTTGCAACCATTGCCGATACCCAAATGCAAGTGGGATAAGCTAGGCATGGATTTTATCACGGGATTACCAAGGACTCGTTCAGGCTATGACTCGATTTGGGTTGTAGTCGATCGATTGACGAAGGTAGCACATTTCATCCCAGTAAAGACCACTTACACCAGTGCTAAGTTGGCAAAGATATACATGACCAGGATCGTATTTTTGCATGGAGTTCCGAGGAGCATCGTATCAGATAAAGGAACCCAGTTTACCTCAAAGTTCTGGAAGCAGTTGCATGAGACTTTGGGTACTAGGTTAGAATTTAGTACATCTTTTCACCCGCAGATAGATGGACAAACCGAGAGAGTCAATCAGATTTTGGAGGATATGTTAAGAGCTTGTGCGCTAGATTATGGATCTAGTTGGGACGATAATTTGCCATATGCAGAGTTCTCTTACAATAATAGCTATCAGACCAGTTTGAAGATGGCACCTTTCGAAGCTTTGTACGGAAGGAGGTGCAGGACACTGTTGTCATGGGACGAAGTTGGAGACCGCCAGTTGTTTGGACCAGATCTGATTAAGGAGTCTGAACAGAAAGTGAAGTTGATTCGCGATAGGCTCAAGGTAGCCCAGTCCAGACAGAAGAGTTATGCAGATTCTAAACGCAAGGAGACAGTTTACGAAGTTGGAGACAGAGTTTATCTTCGAGTATCCCCACTTCGAGGGATTAAGCGCTTTGGAGTTAAGGGGAAGTTAGCGCCACGATTTGTAGGACCATATCGAGTTTTGGAGCGTATGGGAGAAGTGGCCTACAAGTTGAAATTGCCAGAAGGATTGGCGGCAGTGCATGATGTGTTCCACGTTTCTCAGTTGAAGAAGTGTCACGCGGAGATGGCCGACATACCCTTGAGAGACACAGTGCCATTGGAAGCAATTCAGTTGGATAACAATTTGACCTATGAGGAGAAACCGGTCAAGATCCTCGAGTTTGCCAGTCGAGTCACTCACAGCAAGGTTATCAGGTTTTGCAAAGTTCAGTGGAGCCACCACACGGAGGATGAAGCCACCTGGGAGCGAGAGGAAGATTTGCTCAAGGACCACCCTCACCTATTTTCTACCCAACCCGAATCTCGAGGGCGAGATTCATCTTAAGGGGGGTAGGTTTGTAACATCCCAAATTTTCAATTTGGAATGTTATACATTAGGTCATCATGCATATCATATTTTATTTTGCTTTTGGTTTTGATCCTAGAAAATCCTAAGCAACTCAAGGACCCACGGAGAGAGTTGAGGATTTCGTTATTTACATATTTGAGTTTTCTCAAATTATGTAAACAGGATCATTTGATTTTATTTATTTTATCATCAATTATTTCTATTACAAAAATATGAGAGAGGGAATAAAATGACTTTCCCAAAATATAGAAATATTGAGGATTTAATAAAAAATCAAATAAGATTTATTTCGGAGTTTTTCGGTATTTTTATTTGAATTTAGGAAAAATGCGCGTTTTTCAAAGTTGTAGTTTGGGCCCAGATAAATGTTCACATTATCGGGCTTGATTTTAGGAACCCAGCAAAATTTATTTCGTGATTTTTGGAGTCCGTTTAGTATTTCTTTTTATTTTTCTTCCGAGCGGAAAAAAAAACGCGTAACCGACTCCGGGCCGTACCCGGCCAGGAAACCACCGGCCGGGGGCCTTTATAAGCCGCCGCCCTGGCCCGGGAGAGAGCCAGCGCCCAGCCTAACCGAAACCCTAGCCGCCGCCGCCTCTAGCCGCCGCCGCCCGCCCGCCGCCGCCGCAGCCGGAGCCGCGCGCCTTTCGAGCTTCGCTGCCGCCTCGTTTTACGTGCTGTATTTTAAAAAAAAATCTGTTCGTCGTTTTATTTCTTTTTCGTCGGATTTTTCGCGGTTATTTTCTGATCGCGATTTCTGATCCGATTTTCGTTTTAGCATAACTTTTCGCTCGTTTATCGGAATCAGGCGATTCAAGCGCCTGGAGTTTCGTCTCGAAACCCTCTTTCCGAATAATCAACTTAAACAAGTTTTTGCTACTGTAAAATTTTCCCTAGATCCAGATTACTATAACAAAGTTGTTTTCTTTCGCCGTTTGATTTCTTTTGCTTCGTTCGATTTTATTCTTTTTGCCAACCGGAGTTCTTAAGTTGAACTTTCTGGTTAGATCTTCTATTTGAGTTTTACCTGTGCACTAGATGAGTACTTATTGTATGCTTGTTGTTTGTCTGCGATAGAATACCCGGAGTGCGCCGCCTGTTACTTTGAATCTCTAGGTTACGCGGATCATCAGCAAGGCAAGTAACACTTGATCATACCTTTTCTACAACCCAGTTTTATTGCATTAGATCAACCCTCACACATTGCATGATTAGGATCTAATTAAATTATGGGATGGCAAGTAGATGAGGTAGTACCTATTACCTGTTTATTATCAAACCTTTGGGAGTTACTTCTACGTTTGCTTATTATGCCATGCTATGCTAGTAGACGTGGATTGGGTGAGTGATATCCATGACAGATGTGAGATTGATAATTAAGGGTTTCTCTAAGGTGGCAACCTAACACACATCTGGGTGGATTGAGGCACCTGGGGTTTCCAGGACTTGCCTGTTTTATTTTGGACCGCCACCCAGGCTCAAAGGGATCATGAGATTATTCATACTAGAAACTTCCGTGTGCAGCCACAAGCCATTATGGGCTCTGGCATAGTTGAGTAAGTCGTGCGAACTCTTACAGGATAGACTAGTAGATGTAGGGGAAAGTAGGTGTACCGGTCTATCCGTCGTAAGGTGCTAGCGCTTCTGAAAGACTGTGTCTCGGTCATCCGTTTCTCAAACACCCTGTAGTGCGAGAAACCAAACGGAGGCGATCGAGTCTTGTGGGGAAAAGTGCGCAAACCTCTGCAGAGTGTAACAAACTAATCATGGTTAGCCGTGTCCCCGGTTATGGACATCTTGAGTATCTAGTACCTGGATTTTCATGTGAATCTCAACATGTTACTCTAAATTAATTTTGATGGGTTTTAATGATGTTACTTAATTGGGATTGAGAATGCTGTCAACCATTCTCAATGTTTAACAACCACCATAATAGTAATTAATTTTATTCCTTTGAAGTAGGGAAAAATTGGCTTTATGCAAAAACTGTAACCATAGAGCTTTCCACCAGCCAAATATGCATTTAGTATAGCTGTTGCATTCCATTACTCTCTATGTGTTATCTTGCCAGCATATTCCATGTGCTGACCCGTTTTCGGGCTGCAACGTTAATGTTGCAGACTTTTCAGACGATGATTAAGGAGTTTTTAGGTCGTGGTTCTATACTCAGTGATGCCGTTGTAGTTGATGGACTCACTTATCTTCCAAGCCTTCCGCTGTTATCGTTATTAGATGGCCTTAAGCCATATTTATTGTAATAAGTTCTCTTTTGAGACACTCAATGTAATAAGTGTGTGATTGCTACTCTGATATAAATCCTTCGAGTACTGTGTGGTGTCAGCATTACTGATCCAGGGATGACACCGGAGCACAGAGATCAGACTGTTTGAGGTCTGGTCGCTACACTCCGCTTCCAGAGTCCATTTTACTAGACTTGCCTTTTTCAAAGTCTTGAAAAACGGCAGGATGCGCTCAGCAGACCTTGAAATGAACCTGCTCAAAACTGCACACACATATTCGGCAAGGCGTCTCACATCCTTGACGGTCTTGGGTGCTTGGATCTACTCGATGGCCTTAATCTAGTCGAGGTTTGCTCCAATCCCACGCTGTGATATAAAGAATCCAAGGAGCTTGCCGGAGGGGACATCAAACACACACTTCTCAAGGTTGAGCTGCATGTTGATCTTTCGCAAGTTGGCAAAGGTTTCTTCCAAATATTGGATCAAAGTTAACTTGTCTTTGGTCTTGACCACAATATCATCCATAGGCTTCTATGTTCCTGTGCAACTGTGGCTCAAACCCAATCTAAACTACTCTTGCAAATGTTGATTCCACACTCTTTAGTGCGAAAGGCATCCTTATAAAACAATGCGTGCCACATGGAGTAATGAATGCGGTTTTATCTTCATCTTCCTTAGACATGAATATCTGATGGTATCTAGATTACGCATCAAGAAATGAGAGCAGGTCACAGCTAGCAGTGGAGTCCACAATCTGGTCGATGCGTGCCAAGGGGAAAGGGTCCTTTAGGCACGCTTTGTTAAGATCAGTGTAATTGATGCAAAGCCTCAATTTCCCATTTGCCTTGTGCATAATGAGCAGATTTGCCAACTAGGTTGGATGTAGTACTTCTCTGACTAGGCCAGCTGCCTCAAGTTTCTTGATTCCCTCTGCTATGAATTGCTGCCATTCCAACGCTTGCCTCTTGACCTTCTGCTTGACGGGCCGAGAGTGAGGGAAGATAGCAAGGTGGTGCTCAATTATCCCCCAGGGAACATCGGGGATGTCAGATGGTTGCCACACAAACACATCTACATTCGCCCGCAGGAAGTTAACGAGTGTGCTTTCCTATTTTCTATATAGGTTGGCACTAATGGTGAAGGAACCGTCAGTGCCATCCTCCCATGCCAGCACCTTCTTGGTCGCACGTGGAGTGCCCTTGGGTCCCTTGGCGACAGAGCTTTCCGGTGAGTCCTCGACAGGTGCACAGCACTCCAAAGAGGCGCGCTTCCCAGAAGGCTCACTGGTTGTCTTGCCGGATTTCTTGTTGTTCTTTGTCTTGGCGGGATATGTTAACTTGTCAGCTTCTGCTACAATCGCATCTCTACAAAGCTTGTCCATACAAATGATTGCATCTCTTCTGATCTGATTTTATGGAGATGACACCCATGGGCCCTGGCATCTTCAACGTATTGTAAGCATAATGAGATGCTTCCATGAACTTGGCCAAGGCAAGGCGACCAAGGATTCCATTGATCAGCAAAGGGGTCTTAACCACATCAAAAACTATCTTCTCAATTTGGTAGTTCGGATCTCTGCCAAATTTCACCGGCGGTGTGATCTTTCCATTCGGTTGGCTCCTTCTCGGGTTGATTCATTGGAACATCCCCGTTTTATTGAGCTCTTCCTTAGGTATCTGAAGCCTCTCGATCAACTCTAGGGTGATTTAGTTGAAGCCAGTCCCACCGTCAACTAGCATTTTTGTGACCTTGAGGTTGCGAATTGTTGGTGAGACCAACAATGGCAAGCACTTGACCGCTGTCATGCGGTCAGGGTGGTCCACAACATCGAAAATGATAGTTGTGTGGGACCACTTGAGGGGCTTTCGTGCATATGCTGTCGGTTTCGCTGCAATGACTTCCCGGGGCCACTGCTTGAGTTGACGATGGGAGGAGTGCATTCATTGCACATGGCCTTTGTTGCGTTCTGGAATTCTTGTTCACTAGACTCATCATATTTATCCTAGTTTCTTTGTCTTCTTCTCTCTTTTCTCTGCCCATGGCGGGCTTTTCCTTCTTCTGACCAGCACTGCCACGACATCCACCTCGTCCATCATGGCCCTTCTTGTCGGATCCACATGTACCCTCCTGATCCTTCTCCTTGTCATGCTTCTCATACTCTGCTTTCTGCTTTTCAATTAGCTGCTCAACTTGGCGGCACTCTTTGAGATCATAGACCTTGGTATGGTGAATCTTGCAGTACGACCCGTCAAACTTGCCAGCCTTCTCCCAGCAGCGGCAACCAGGCAATCAGTGAATGGAGTTGCTTCCTTGTCGGTACTCTCTGTTTTGGGTTTCTTAACGGGGCAGGAGTTTCCAGACCCTTCCACAGCCATAACCGTCTTTCCTCTTTGTTTCTTGTTGCGTCTCCAATTCTACTTCCCCGGGGTAGTCGCATTGTCATCGTCAGAATCGATCTCAGCGGCGCCTTCCTCCCCGGGAAGCCTTGTCCCTTCTTCAACATGTGTACATTTGTCAGCCAACGTATAAAGTTCGTTGACGATCTTCGGCAAGCAGATATGCATCTTCTCCCGCATCTTACGATTGCATACATTCGTGTGGAATGCGACAACTACGGCTAGAGGGTGGATATCTGGTATGCTGCGATGCACACGGCTGAACCTCTGAATGTACTTGTGTAGGCTTTCTCCCTCTTTCTATGGGGTCACTTGCAAATCACTTGGCAACCCTAGACCCTTTTGTCCTCTGGTAAATGCACCAACAAACTCATTGCTAAGATCTGACAACGAAGAAATTGTATTTTCCGGCAAGTACATCAGCCAAGATCTCGTGTTAGGCTTGAGTACCAACGGAAAGTAGTTGGCTAGGATTTTCTCGTCTCTTGCCTCGGTAGCTTGCACGACAATCGTATAAATGCCCAAGGATTATGTTGGATTTTGATTACCGTCGTACTTTTCTAGGACTTCGGAATTAAAAGCGTGGATCGACGGCCAGC
Source organism: Triticum urartu (assembly GCF_003073215.2). NCBI lineage: Eukaryota > Viridiplantae > Streptophyta > Magnoliopsida > Poales > Poaceae > Triticum > Triticum urartu. The sequence goes on from NC_053025.1 coordinate 321,251,603, forward strand.
GGACTTGCCGCAGCTCACGTGTGAAAGCTGGAAACCCGACCTCATATGGTAGGTACCCGCCAACAATGGGTGCTAGCTCATAGACAACTAGACCGTTGCGCTCGTTTGATTGACGGAGTGCCTTGATAACCAACAAGTATAGGGTATCGTTGGTAGCCTTTTTCAATAAATAAGATTGTCGAACCCAACGAGGAGCTAAAGGTAGAACAAATATTCCCTCAAGTTCTATCGACCACCGATACAACTCTATGCACACTTGACGTCTGCTTTACCTAAAAAAATTATGAAACTATTTTGCAAGAATAAAACTATGTGTACTTCGCGAGAATAAAACTATGAATAAATTGGAAGATAATAAATGTAGATAGCTTTTGTCAACAAGAAAGTCATTTGTCCCTAGGCAATCGATAACTTGACCGTTAATCATTCATGCAATTTTATATGAGGGAGAGGCATGAGCTAAAATACTTTCTCTACTTGGATCATATGCACTTATGATTGGAACTCTAGCAAGCATCCGGAACTACTAAACATCATTAAGGTCATACAGCCCAACCATAGCATTAAGTATCAAGTCCTCTTTATCCCATCCGCAATGACCCCAAACTCGGGTATGTGCTTCTGTCACTCACGCCACCCACCATACGAGAACCATGAATGTATTGCAACACCCTACAATGGGGATCCTTCCATTTGCACGATATGGGGGGCATTGTAGGACAGCACCATAACAAAATATACACTCATACCAACCAAGATCACGATTAACCCATATGACAAAACGGATCTACTCAAACATCATAAGAAAGCCTTAGATCATTGGGAAATAATATATAGCATTGAGCACCATGTTTACGTAGAGATTACAGCGGGGAGAAGGGGCGTTACACTGCTGCATAGAGGGGGGAGAGTTGGTGTTGACTGTAGCAAGATTTTTGATGTAGATCGCTGTCATGATCCATGCCCGGGCGTAGAGGGGGAGAGAACCCCCCCCCCCATCTTCTTCCTTGGCGTCCCCTAGATGGGAGGACAGTTCCCCCTCTGGTCCATGCCCTCCATGGTGGCGGAAGGGAGGGAGCCTCTCCGAGATCGGATCTCCCTCTCTGTTCTCTTTTGTTTCGCATTCCAGTTATGTCGCCGAAAACCGTTTCTTATATTCTCGGAGATCCATAACTCCGATTGCGCTAAGATTTTAACACGATTTTTTCTGGATATAAGCTTCCTTGCGCATGAAGTAGATCTCCAACTGACATTCAGGAGGGCACAACCCACCACAACATGCCTGGGCTGCCTGGCACGCCCAGGTGTCTTGTGGTGGCTATGGGCCCTCGTTTGCGTTGATTCCAACTCCCAAAAATCGCATATATTCCAAAATAATTCTCCGTAAAATTTTGTCGCATTTGGCCTTCATTTGATAAAGATATTCTGCGACACAAAAAGCATGCAACAAGCAGGAACTGGCACTAGGCCCTGGATCAATATGTTAGTCCAATAAATCATATAAAATGTTGCCAAAAATATGTGAAAGTTGTATAATATTGGCATGAAACAATCAAAAATTATAGATACAATGGAGACGTATCAACATCCACAAGCTTAATTCATGCTCGTCCTCGAGTAGGTAAATAATAAAGAATTCTTGTGGAATGCTACCACTACAAAAAAAGACACATCCATGACATTTTGGGCCGAATGAAAAAAAATTGCCATGCTTATGAAACTTCTATGACGATAATTGTGACAAAACCCGGTATCATCATAGATGTGGTGGGCTCCTACTTCTATGAAAAAATCATGACAGAAAATGGGCTTTCTGTCCTGGGCGGGCCGGATATGCAGCTGCATGACATTCTTTGGGCCGTCCATGACAGAACAAAACCGTGGTAGAAGCCAGGGCGAGGAACATATCGGGGAGTTCCCGATTATGGTGGGTGGTCGGGGGCCGAGCGCTGTGTGTTTCTCTCGTACACGTACAGGCGTGGGTGTGAGACGTTGGGCTCTAATTGAACCTGAGTGAGGCGTTCACCTACTGAACCCGAGCGATTGCACTACAGGCTACGTGTTACTGAACCCGAGCGATCAATCGATCCCTGTCTGTTAACTGAACCCGATCGAGCAATTTCTTCGCTACTACTACTAACTAAAGCTAGTTGAACCTGCTGCCTCTTATGAATAGTCGGTGTTGTTGGGGGGGTGGATGAACAGTTCCTGGCGGGGGTTGGATGAACAGGACCCCGTGGTAGTAGAGGTCACTGCCGCTGGATGAACAGGACCCCGATTGATCGAGCCGGTTGGGGTGGATGAACAGGACCCCATGGATGGCTTTATGAACAGGACGTCCCCGTGGAGGGCTGTTTCAATAGTAGCCGGTGGAGGGCTGGACGAACAGTAGCCCATAGAGGGGTGGTTGAACAGGACCCCGTGGAGAGGGCAGGTTGTATAGTAGCCGGTGGAGGAGCGGTGGAGACTAGAGGAACAGGAGCCCATGGATGAACAGTCGTAGGTGGAGGCTAGAGGAGGTCGACGGTGGATGAACAGTAGCCCGTGGAGGCTGGAGGAGGTCAATGGTGGAGATGAATAGTAGCCCGTGGAGTTCCGGTTTTGCGGTACGCCACACCCCTCCCTATGAACATGACCCCCGTTTCTACCTAGTGCTCCAACACAAGTCCGTTTCCTCCGTTTTGTGGTACGCCACACCCCTCTCGATCAATGGGACCCCGTTTCGACGGTAGGAGGTCAAAGAGAAGTCCGTTTCCTCTGTTTTGCGGTACGCCACACTCCTCTCGGTGAACAGGATCCCGTTTCGACCGTAGGCGGTCAAACACAGCGCCGTTTCCTTCGTTCTGCGGTACGCCAGGCCTCGTTTCGCTGGCTGTTCCATCCAAGCCGGTTGGCTCCCGATAAACAACACGCGTTTCGTTGCCTCCTGATGAGCACGACAATGGAGTTTCTCCCTTTCGACCCAGCCGGTTGGCTGCTGATGAATAGGACGTCGTCGCTACCTCTCCAAGTACACGAGCCCTGGCCATAGGTATGCGTGAGTAGGCGTTCAAGACCCCGCCGGTATGTACATACATGGCCATATTTACTTTATTGCACCCTGGCTATACATACGTGTACACGATATTAACGGGACTGCGTGACATGCTACGTGCGCGCCTCTGCTACGACACGTGCCCTTCCTTACTCATCCATGGTTCATCACTGCAGCCTGCAGACAGACCGATTGACCAGTATGTACGTACATGTCCGCGACCAGAATGACAACGCTACGTACGCTTCGACCAGGTGGGTCCCGACTGTCAGGGAGGGTAAGGAGGCAGTTCCTTGCATACGAAGATGTAGCTGGTGGGTCCCAGCAGTCATGGGGAAATGTTTTTTTCACGAAAGACGGGGGCCCGTCCGGTGGGTCCCTGCTACCAGATGGAGGAATCATTATTTCGTGCGTAATAAGGAGGCACTTCCTTGCTGTAGCCATGGACCCAGTTTTCAGCCTCTCCACGTACATTAGTCTTCCGACGTAAGTCGTTCCTTGACCACATTGACCACGCCGCGCTGAGAGCACCAAGGCGGTGGACGACAGCGAGGCCTAGGAAGGAGACGACGCAGAGTCGGGGAAGACGCGGCAGTAGATGCCCACGTGAAGAGGAGTACGAGGGTTCACTGGTTCGGCTATTGTCGCCGTAGAATAACAAGGGGTGTGGGTGAGTAGAGGGGTGGCTTGGCCAGCGGCGGGAATAGGAGGGGGCGATGAGGACTCCACAGCAGCATAGCCGGCCAGGGAAGGCAGGAGCAGGCGGCACGGCCGGCGCTGGTTTGGGCGGCTGGAGCAAGAAGACCAGAGGTCGAAGAAGCACTACGACCGTTGAATGGACATCGTACGTTCACTGGAGCTAGAATCATTCATATTGACTAAGTTGACAAAGCCCTCCTTCCGCATCAGTAGGCCCACAAGTCTGCCTCCAACTATGGTGTGTCCCAGTTAGCAGGGGGAGTATTCATTTTTTTGTGCGTAATAAGGAGGCACTTCCTTGCGTGCGAAGATATAGTTAGTGGGTCTGACCTGTTAGTGGGAGGAACGTTTTTTTCGCAAAATACAAAGGCCCTTCTGGTTGGTCCCAGCTGTCAAGTGGAGGAATCATTATTTTGCGCGTAATAAGGAGGCATTTCCTTGCATGTGGCCGTGGAACCAGCTGTCAACCTCTTCGATGGATGTCGTTTGTTGAGGATTCTTAAGGATTTTTTTGGAGCCCATCTTCTTTCTTGTTATCATTACAGCCCATATTGTGGCCACGGTTAAAAATTATATGAAATTTTGCATATTTCGGTGTGGTCCACTATTTTTAATATTGAAATTTCGAGTGACATTCAAACTATTTTAAAAATAATTTATATAAATATAAAATCCAAATAATTGTCCACACATAAAAATCAATGGAATTTAAAATCTTGCAATGAAAAAAATTTGGAACTAATTCCTGGTTTGATGTGTTTTAAAAATGTACAAACCATTTCTCCTTAATGATAGCCCATTTTCTGCGCAAACCGAATGAAACTCTCCTCGTGTTAAAAGATTTGCAGCCCAGCAGGGCTGACAAAGAAAGTAGGCCTCGTTTGGCTATTTATTTAAAAAAGTAGAACTGGGCTAGCTATTTTCAGCAAGAAAAAAACACAACTAGGCTCATGATGTGGTAAACATAAATAAAATCCTGGTAGACGGGCCATATCCCCATTGTTACCCTGATCCGTCGCTAAAACTAGTATAAATAACAACTGCTTGTTCCTAAAAAAAGTAAATAACAACTACGTGACCTGCTGGGTCCCTAGTGTCAGACGCTTGTTGTGTAATTCTCTCATTTATTACCTACGTTGACAATGGCGTGAGCCCCAGATGTCCAACCATTAGGAGGAACCATTTTTTGGGCTTGTAATAACGAGGCACTTGCTTGCGTACTCCCATGACGCTGGTGGGTCCCTACTGTCATCCTCTCCACGCACAGTCATCTCCTTGTTCCTCTTGGTTGTTGATGACGTTGACAACTCAAAAGGGCGGTGCACCGTGCACGGCGAGTGAACCAAGGCGGAGGACAACGGCGAGGCCTTGGACGGAATGAACAGGAGTCGTGGAAGATGCGCTGGTCCAGTCGCAGGCGGAGGGGAGTACGAGGGTTGACTAGTTCGAGTGCGTGTGCGTGTTGGGGCTAACGTCATCGGAGAAATAACAGGACATGTGGGGGAATAGAGGGAGGGACAGGCCAACGTTGGAGGGTAGGGTAGGGTGGCGGAGGCGCAGCAAGCCATGGGAGGGGGAGCAGGTGGAGTCGACGGGGTGGTTTGGTTTGGGCGGTTGGAGGAAGAAGACAAGAGATAGAAGATACACCATAGATGTTGGATGTCAATCCAACAGCTGGTAGGCAGAATCGTTTGTTGACTAGCTAGTAAGTCAACACCACCTCGGATAGGCTATTTCCACGTGGGTCCCAAATGTCAGAATCCAAATTTTTCACGGTCATCCATCCTTTCTTATGAAAATTTATAGCCCATTTGGTGTGCTAGTTCAAAATAAGTTTGTGGGTGCTGGTGGGGGCTAATCACTTGGCTTTCTGTAATGCACGGTGAGCTCAAGCAGCCAGCGAGAGTGATGTTATTTCCCTTCATTGGGATTTTTTACAACATTTCACTCTAAATTAAACAAATGACAAGCCATTTGCCAGGTTTCAAAGAAAATATGACAGTCACAACCGAGTTGAAAAGGGCAAGAACATCTAAGTCCTGCTTACAAGCTGTACAAAAGCATGAGGGTTAATTGTTCATCAGGTTAGATAAAACCCAGATTGATAAGGGCAGCAACATCTAACTCCAGCATTGTTTTCAGCAGTCACAGTCAAATGGATCGGTCAGGTCCATAGAATGAACATCCTGGGTCATAAAATTTACTGGATTATGACCAAAATATGTTGTAAATAGAAGCCTGGCATTATCAGAAGCTCTTTTGTCCACCTGAAAGTCCTTTTTTTGCTCTTCGACATACCCATCCGTCAAAACCATGTTGCTAATAAACTTAATCCCGATGGACAATAGTAACCACGCATTCAGCAAGAAGAATGTGACAAATCTAGTGTTTGCATGGTTGGCTACATATCGTCCTAGCGTTATTGTCTTCAATCGAATGTGATGAGAAGTGAGACATTGAATCCACCACTTGGTTATAAATTTCTTACCCTGTCGTGTTGCCTAAATAGACATGAAGATAGAAAATAGTTAAGATCCAAAAAAAAGAGTGTCGAAAGAGCAACAGTTGAATGGCTAACTCTAGTACACTATATGCGTGAAATTAGCAACTTTATATACAACTTCTCTAGACATGGAAAGCATTGCAGCAAGCCAATAATCTTGTTCAGATCAAAACTATTCATTTGGATATATAAGATATTGACAAAATCCAACACCATTGATAGGCTATCCATGGAGAAACTGTTCATTGGGCATAGAACATAATATTAGTACAAAATGTGTGCTCCAAGATGATATCTATACCTAATATTAAAGGATGAAAGATTTCATAGTTCTCCATAGGTCATCCCTTTATATCCGTTGATTTTGTGTTAATGCTAAAGATAGACGGTTGAGATTTAAAAACAGATCTACATAACGTTACTTCGAATATAAGGCACGTACACAACCCAGCACGTACTCGTCTATGAAGATTCCTTTTTAATAGTTTATGGGAGTTCGACCTGCACACAAGTGCACACACAAAAAAACACACAATTCAAGTACGCGACAAGGGTAGGTTAAGAGAAAGGGCACAAAATGCACAAATGCAAGAACAACCAGAGGCGATTGCATCTGGCATGAGCACCTGGAGACAAAAGAGCACGGACGAGTGCTCCAAGCGGGCAGCCAGGAGCGAGCAGCACATAAACATAAAGGCTGAAGAGTAGGCCATCGGGCTCGTCAGAAGCGCACGTGTACCCGATGGACCACTCAGCTGAAAATGGAGGCGTGGCTAATCCTTGTGAATAGTGAGATTATGCATGCAAGCACGACACAATGATGATGGATGGAGCTGGCACACAAGACCCCGGAAATCATAAAGATGTAGCAAACCATCGGCGCCATCGTCGTAGGGTCGACGTGTCCACATCAAGCTCTCCAACATAGCCATACAGAGTGCGCCAATGACGCTACCCACTACCTACTACATCCACATGCCATGACTTCGGACGATGATGCCTGGCCCATGCACGGTTACCTTGGAGTTGCTTCACCAACTTGAACCTCGAGCGAAACACTTCACCATGTGGAAGCTGCCGAAGACAGGGATGAGGAGCTCGGCACCATGATGCCGCATCGTCGCTTGCCGTCTGCTTCATCATGTCGAATGCCGATGAAGATGGAGACACGGAGCTTGGAGTCAAGATGCATGCTCTCCACTTTATCAAGCCGGTGTAGGGTGGACACCGTCCGGACCGTTCCGGTCCCTCACCGAGCCACCTTTTGGACTGGCTGCGGTGGTCCAGAAAGGACCGGACCGACCACCCGGTCATGGTTTCAAGGACCGACGGGCGACGGTGAAGCCCGGGATGGACCGAGCGAACTGGCCAATCACCACCGGCGGCAACGTGCACGGGTGTAGCGGCAATGTAGGTGATGTGCGCAGGTGTTGTGGCAAGGTGGACGACTTGCACGAGCGTTGGCGGGCTAGGTGGGCGGCGTGCTGTTTGTAGCGCGATGAGCCGTGCGGATGTTAGCCATGAACCTGCACATGGTTGTTCATTAGCGGTTTTTCCGGTTGCATGCAAGTAGTGTAGTGCATGCATGAGCCTACATTTTCTTTCTGAGGGCCCTGTCGAGATTAGTGGATCAAACCTGACGTGAAGTTAGTCTAAAAATATTAATTTTCGTTTGTTTTGAAAATAATTGAAAAAGCAAAGAACATATAAGTTGACCTCCAGAGACACACACCATTAATAGATGTATATACTTCACTAAGAAAATATGTATATACAACTCTGCCACATGCATGTGTATCAAATACAAGAGGATTTCTTACATAATCAGCAGTAGACAAACATACAAAAGAAAAAAACCCATAGCGGAGAAGCACAACACACGCACTATGAGTTTCCTAATTGATTTCTATTGGCTCATATTGACTATTTTTAGGATCACCTCACTTGATTTCTGTCTAGCACATAGACACTCATTCATTTTCATGCGGACTAAGCAAGACTCGATTAATATGATCCTTAGGTGACAAAATTGACAAAAAAACTCAAGAAATAAAAAGGAGAAATGACACGCGATGGTATGAACACTTACCGGGATGCTAGGCAGCCAGCAAATTGAAAGAAAGCCTACCAGGATAGTTCATATTTTTCTTTCTAAAATTGTAGACACCAATTAGGTTAAAATTAAGGTTTGAACTACAAATTTGAGAATTTTAATTTAGAGATTTATGTATTTAAAGTTCTCATAACATACGTCTAATTTTATTGATCCATTTTTACAAAATAAAATCCCTCAAAATCAAATAACAAAATGATTGTGGAAAACATTTCATTCATGTGTTCTACATATCTTGATAAGGCTAAAATTTTCATGAATTGTGGATGTAAATAATTTTCAATAAATCTTAGTACGGGCCAATTTTTCTCTACCATTGTAACACACAGGCTCGAAAGTTTCCATAATTTTTTTACTCCGGATCATAACCCATGTTCTAAGTTTCATCTTTTGATCCTCAAAACATGCATCTTTTTATTTATTTTCATGAGCGACCGTTGTCACTTGACATAGTTCCTCGACCTCATCAACCATGCTCCATAGGAACTGGTATGTTTCCCCGTTGCAACGCATGGGCATTTGTGCTAGTATAACTTATGCGCAGAAATTTAAAATGCAGCTTATGGTTACATGTGTAGATGATAATATAAAGTACATACCTGAAGAACTATGGAGCCAAACACCATCTTGAAATGAGCACAGAGATCATGTGTTACACCCAAGGTCTCCAGTTTAGCCATAGAGAGGACGGTTATTTGCGACGGTGAATAACTAGAATCAAGGACCAAACTTTGAAGTGATGAGGCATCTTGGATGATGAGCTGCCTTCCGTCAAAAGAAATTCCAATTCTTAGAAGGTTAGGCGACTTTATTTGGATACAACTGATTCTAACTGTGAAAACAAGCACCAAGCACTATAGGGCAGGGCAACTAGAGTGGATGATGTTGTCTAATGAGGCCTCCGATATAAGAACCCGCACAAGTGAAAGTTTTTTGAGAAATGGTAGTCGAAGGTTTAGTACCAGATTGTCTAGTAGGTAGCACAGTGCAAAGGTGGCGGTGTGGAGACAGGAGGAAAACCGCGAGATGGACATCGGTGCCGAGGGCACAAGTACATGGTGTTTGGTATCTGGTAAGTGATTTCCTGGGAAATAGTAGAACTCAAGTAGGACTTGGTGTTCGGTACATGGTGTTCGTCCTCTTCAGCAAGACTTCAATATTGTACCATGGGTGTTGCATGAATACCTTCCTTACGTCTTGACCATGCAGGTAGTTTGAGAGGTAATCATCGATGAACTTCTTTGAAAAGTACTGAAAACGAAGCTATGCATAAATCGCTGTTATAAATTTTCAAATGGCGCAACAGGTAAAGACAAGGTAAAAGAGTTAGTACCATCCTATAGTTGACTGATGTCTTCTTCATTGTGTGCCGGGGTACTGATCCACGGGCACCTATGGGACCGGCGGACCGAGTCCCTTTCGGTTCGGCGGGGGCGGAGATCGTGCAAAGAGCAAATCGAGGCGATGCACGCGAGCGATTTACCCAGGTTCGGGCCGCACGGATGCGTAAAACCCTACTCCTGCTTTGTGGTTTGTATTGATTTCTTGCTCGGGAGCGCGGAGTGCTACAGTACACACCAGCAGCTAGCGAGACCGAGCGTGAGTGTTCGAACTAGCTCACCCCCCTCTACGTTGCACACGGGCCTCCTTTTATATGCTCAAGGGGTTACCGACAGGTGGCAACGGAGGTAAAGGGCAAAATGGAAAGGTGTTGTGGTAGGCACAGCGACCTGCTACAGTGTATCATACCTAACCTTGACGGCAGGGGACAAGGGCATTAAATGCCCGTCTGTGTCGCCTAAACAGTGTGAAAAGGGACCGCCAGGGACGCCACCGCTTGGCACGATGGCAAACTTGTCAGCGCCGCTTGCCACCGCACGCCCCTGGCTACACAGCCTTCCGCCACGTATACCTGGAAGGGCCCCAGAGCGACACGTTGGTGGATGTGCTGGAGCGCGGGCTCGGAGAGGTGGCTTTCCATGGCAAGCGCCTTGCCGCGGTTGTTGTCTTGTCACGTCCGGGAGCTTGTCGCTCACCGGGCCTTGCCGGGGCGCGTGGCGCGCCGCGGCAAGTTCCTTGAAATGCCTTGGGTGGCCTTCCTGGCAAGCTCCTCTTGCCGGGGTCTTGGGATGCTTTTGTTAGCCTTCCCGGCAAGCGCCTCTTGCCGGGGTCTTGTCTTCTTAGCTTGGACACTTTGTTCTTGAATGGCTCCAGAGGAACCACGGAGGATCTTGGCGGTCACCTGGCAAGCCATGCCGCGGGATGCTGCGACTGCCCGTGCACAAGTTCGGGATACTAGGGTACCCCTACTCTAGTACACCGACTCCGCGGTTGTTGTCTTGTCGCGTCCGGGAGCTTGTCGCTCACCGGGCCTTGCCGGGGCGCGTGGAGCGCCGCGGCAAGTTCCTTGAAATTCCTTGGGTGGCCTTCCCGGCAAGCTCCTCTTGCCGGGGTCTTGGGATGCTTTTGTTAGCCTTCCCGGCAAGCTCCTCTTGCCGGGGTCTTGTCTTCTTAGCTTGGACACTTTGTTCTTGAATGGCTCCAGAGGAACCACGGAGGATCTTGGCGGTCACCTGGCAAGCCTTGCCGCGGGATGCTGCGACTGCCCGTGCACAAGTTCGGGATACTAGGGTACCCCTACTCTAGTACACCGACAGGAGCCCCCGGGCCTGGGCCATACACGGTGCCGAGCGCTGTTGGGCCAGGCCCAAAACAGGGCACGGACACACGCGGCCTAGGTTACGCCGTATCTCACTCCGCATCCACCGGGCCCTCCCTGAACGGCACGCGTTGAATGCGGCGTCGTGGGAGAGATCGTGGGGGTTTCTTTATTCGGAAATGCAGAACGTCCGCCCCCTCCCCCTTTATAAGCAGAGGAAGCAGGGGCAGTTTGCCCATTTGCCCGTTGCCGCTTCCAATCTCAGAAATCTCCACCGCTCCCTCGCCTTCCCAAAGCTGAGAGAGAGAGAGAGAGCAGCGCTCCGCCCCCCATCGCCGCCAGCACCACCAACGCCGTCAACCTCCTCCACTGCTTCCGCCATGGCTCCAAAGGCCGACAAGGGGAAGGCCGTGAAGTCGACCGAGGCGCAGCGGCTCGCGGCGCTGCGGAAGGAGCGGTCCGTCTTCCCCCCCAAGCTTGGCGCGAAGGAGCTGAGGGAGAATTACTACCTTTTCTGGTCGGCGGAGACGCGCGCGCATCCGCGCACAAAGGTGCTCCCCGCCGCCGCTTGGAAGAAAGCCCCAAACGGATACCCATTCTTTGCTCTGTTCTTCTACTGCGGGCTCTGCCCGCCTTTCTCTGATTTCTTCTGCGACATCATGAATACCTATGGATTCCACCTCCTCGACTTCACCCCCAACGCCGTCCTGACAATGGCAGTTTTCGCACATCTCTGCAAAAACTTTGTCGGAGTCCTTCCCAACGTAGCCCTCTTCTGCCACTTCTTCATACCCCGAGTAGAGAGAGGAGAGCCTCTATCCGGCGGAATTGCCTGGATCTCAAGGCCCGGCAAGAAAGAGACCTATCTGGTGGGAGAATTCCGCGGCAAGTGGGAGGAGTGGAGAGCTGATTGGTGCTGGATCGACGAGGAGAGCCCGCGGCCATTCACCACCCGGCGCCAAACCCCAGTTGCCCGCGGCAGCGATTGGAGTGACGTGGCCCCGGAGGACGCCAGGCTGAAGATTGCCATCACCAGGATCCTGCGCCTTAGGCTTGCCGGGCTTACTGTTGGCGCTGTTGGCGCAGACTTCCTTCGCCGCCGCATCGCCCCCCTGCAGGAACGGGGGAGGCCCACTTGGGAGTTCAAGAATGCGGCAGACATCATGAGGCTGCGGCCAGGCCTCAATTACAACTTCACAGTCTTGGAGCTCAACGCGATGCTGCGGGAGCTGTTCAAGTATGACCCCCAACATCCCGAGGTCTTCAGGTTGCCGGGGGGCGTCGTCCCATTGTGCAACAATTCTGCGCTCGACCGCATCCGTGCAATGATGCCGGAGTGCGACTCGCACGGAATTGTGCCAACTTGGCAGGAGCCTGCAGACGATGTCGTGCAGCAGTTCTTCGACGACTTGGTGGAAGTGCCAATCCGCCCCGACGAGAAGGACGGCCTCACCCGCGACACCATGGATGCAGAGATGGCGCTCATCGCCACTAGGCTGGAGGAGGCAGCGGCAGCCGCAGCCGCGGGCGAGTTTGGGTTCACTGTGGAGGAAGCAGATGCAGCGGAGGCGGCAAGCCATGCCGAGCAAGGGGAGCCTGCCGGCAAGAAGGAGCTTGCCGGGCGTGACGCAGAGCCGAGCGAGCCCGCCAAGGACACGAGCGGCTCGTTAGAAATCAACTCCTCCTCCTCTTCTTCGGGCAGCTCGCCGCAAGCAGAGCTTCCATCCCCACCAAGAAGGCGCCTCCGCAAGGCCGGTGACGTGACGGAGCGGCAAGCAGGTCAACAGTCGCCGCGCCGCGTGACACGCTCCACCGCGACAAACACCGTTGCCGCAGGAGCGCCTCATGCTGCGACGGCAACTGGAGCGGAGTCTAGTCAGACCACCGCTTCAGTCCCTACCGCTACTCACGTCGCGCCGACAGCCGGAGCGGGGTCGTCTCAGACCACCGCCACTGCTCCCGCCAAGCGGCCAAGGGAAGCTTCTCCTCCGCCTCCTCGCGCCGGGCGCGTGCCGGATTTCGACTTCTCCGTGTTCAGCTCCGACGAGGAAGAAGAAGAAGAGTAAGCTTCTCCTGCTGTACTTGCATTTCTTCAATTCTTGCTGTTTGTCTTGTTTCTCACTTGCTTTTCTTCTGAACTTGTTCCTTTAGGACTCTGGCCTAGAGAGCGGCAAAGAGGGTCAAGGTCCCGGTGATCGTCATCGAGGAGGAGCCCACTGCGATAGCAGGTGGCGCGCCCGAGACAACCTTGCCGGACCCGGCGACTTTCCTCCAGGGCAGCCCCCAGCGTAAGTGTATGATTTACTTTCCGCTGTGAGGCGCACATGGGTACTTGTCTTTGCTGATATCTGCTTGTTGACTTGTGTAGGAGCCGAGCAGCCCCACCAGGAGCCAGGGGAGAATCCCCCGACAAGGGAGAATTCTCCGGCAAGGGAAGGCTTCCCGGTGAGGGAGAAGTCTCCGGCAAGGGAGGGTTCTCCGGCGAGGGACAGCACCAGCGGCCCCCCGATGGCGGAGACCTCGACTGGAGAGCCTGGTGCAGGTACTCCTCTTGCTTCCAAACTTCCCTCGGGTTCTTCTTTTCTTGATCTTTCTGGGTTTTTGCTGGATTTTGTTTGACTCTTCTCCCCTTTTCCGGCCGTCAGATCCATCCGCTGCGGAGCAGATGGAGACCGAGGTCGCCGCCAACGAATCAGCCGGTGCTGGAGACGCCGCCGGCGCAGAGGCCGCCAAGCCTGACGCCACAGCAACTGGCGAGGAGTCTGGCGATCGTACTAACGGCCCAGAGGCCGCAGGAGCGCCAGGCGCTACGCCAACCGCCGACCCATCCGCCGAAGCCGCAGCGCCAAGCTCCAAGGAGCCCCAGCCGGGCGTTTATTTGAAGGCCGGCGACGACGTCTTCATCAATCTTCCCTGGGCATCAGGCTCCAGAGCGCCGGTCGAGGGGGAGGTCTTCGACGGAGAAGTGCTCGCCTCCGCGGGGTTGAAGCTAGTCGACGCGCCAAGAAGCAGCAGCAACGAGCCCGAAGAAGAGCGGCTGCTGCGGAAGTTGATGTCGCTCTACCGCGCGCGGCAAGCCAAGCTGGAATCCCGCGAGGCACTTGTCGCGAAGGCGGGAGCTGACATCGAAAGGCGCGCGGAGGAGCTCGGGGGTTTCCACCGGGAAGCCCTCCGATCCCTGGCAGAGGAGCGGGAGCAGCTCGCTGAAGTGCATAAGGCCTTCCTCCTCGAGAAGGCCGAAGCCGAAGAGCGGCAGCGACTTGCCGCTGTGAAGCTAGCCACGGAGGAGGGCGAGTTGGCGCAGCGGAAAGTCAACCTCGACGCCCACGAGGAGGAGCTTGCCGCGCGCGAGGAGAAACTTGGCGGAGCCCTCAAGCAAGCAGAGGACGCTACCGCCGCCGCCGAGGCCGCCAAGAAGGAGTTAGAGACGAAGGTGGCGCAGCTAGAAGCCGAACTTGCCGAGAAGGGCAAAGAGCTCAGCGCCGCCAAGGACTCCAACGCGGGTTTTGAGTTGAAGCTAACCGCTTTGACCAAGACGCTGGACGGCGCCAAGAAGCGGGAGGCGGCCTTGAAGGAAGAGATCAAGGCCGACAAGGCGCTGCTGGAGAGCGTTGCCGCCACCCAGAACGCCTTCAAAGAGACTGTGGAGCATTGGACGGAGAGTCTGGTGGATGCTGCTACATATATTGACAGGGAGTTGGTGCAGCTGGGGATGGAAGATTTTGGGTATCCCTCCGACGACAACCTCCAGCCCAGCGCCAAGCTCGTCCTGTTCTTCAAGGGCGTGGCGACAGCCCTTCAGCGACTCCGGGAGAGGATCCCCAAACAGCTGGCCGACGAATCACGCAAGATTTGCGCAGGGGCCCTCCAGAAGGTGTTGATGAAGGTGGCCTTCCGCAATCCGGGCCTCCACCTCACCAACATCCTCAGGACCTTGCCGCCGGAGGCTGATCTGGAGGAGCTCAAGGCCCTTGTCGCACCCAATGTGGACAAGGTGAGCGGGATCAAGCGAGTCGAAGGCGATCGCGTAGATTAGGCCGCCTATTTCTTCTTTCCTTGTCGCTGCTTACCATGTCATGAAAACAGTCTGTTAGAGCTGCGACAAGCTACCTCTGTAATATAGCTTGGTTCTATGGAATGATTGCAATGTTATTCCCTTTACTTGATTCCTCCTTTGCATGTTTTTGCCCTACGCTTTTAGGGAACTTGCCGGTGCAGGCACCTTAGCCGCGAGCGCTGAGTGCGGGACGTCAGCAGCCTGCTGGCGGTGTCTCTACCGGCAAGAAACCTTGTCACAACTAGTTGCAGCTCACTTAAGTTGCTGAGCGAACTCGAAACAAAGTAAGGGCACTAGCTGCTCGCTTAAGTTGCTGAGCGGACTCGAAGCAAAGTAAGGGCGCTAGCAGCTCGCTTAAGTTGTTGAGCGTACTCGAAACAAAGTAAAGGCGCAACTAGCTGTGAGTTGGTTCCTCCGCACACAGGTTTTCCATACAAAGTGTGGTCGTTCAAGGGAGATAACTTAAAATTTAAAAAAATTGATTGCTCAAACTTTGGCAACATAGCTTTTCTATTGTTTGCTTCCCGGCAAGGCGAAACTTTCTTGAACAACGCCTGGTCCATACCATCGTCTCCTTCTCCTTTCCCCCCCGGCAAACTTGTGGGTGAGGGAACCTTCCTTTTCTTAAGAGAAAAGAAAGAAGCGAAAATAAAGATATGGAACCTTATGGCTCGTTATTTCTTACCGTGGAGCGGGTGCTGCACAAAGTGTCAGATCATATATGCTAAAAAATAGAAAGCATGAAATCGACAAAATGTGCGGGGCGCATGAGCTTTACTTATGCACGGGGTCTGCGCCCGGCTTTGTACAAAGGATTACATGCAACAGCGGTAAGACTTGTACAAAAGGTGGTTGCCGGAACAGGTTCCGACAACCGCGCCTTACGGGTAAAACTTACGAAGATGCTCAATGTTCCGGGAGTTGCTCACCGGAATGCCATCTTCGGTATCAAGGCGGACAGCGCCAGGCCTAGTGACTCGTTTCACCCGGTAAGGGCCTTCCCACTTCGGCGTCAACTTGTTGGAATTCTTGGCGGACTGAACTCGCCGAAGAACAAGGTCGCCTTCCTTGAGACATCTGGCGTTAACTTTGCGGCTATGGTAGCGGCGCAAAGCTTGCTGGTAGCGAGCAGCTCGCACAGCAGCTTGAAGACGGTCTTCCTCAAGGAGCAGCGCGTCATCTTGTCGCAGCTGCTCTTGCTCGAGCTCATCATAAGCGAGCACTCGAGGTGACCCGTATACGAGTTCCATGGGGATAACTGCCTCTGCTCCATAGACTAGAGCGAAAGGTGTCTGGCCAGTGGCTCGATTTGGCGTCATCCTGATCGACCAAAGAACCACTGGCAGCTCCTCGATCCAGTTTCTTCCGCACTTGTGCAGCCTATCGAAAGTTCTAGTCTTGAGCCCGCGCAGCACTTCAGCATTTGCCCTCTCTGCTTGACCGTTGCTTCTTGGGTGAGCAACAAAAGCGAAGCAGACCTTGGCGCCAATATCTTGGACGTACTGCATGAAGGTGCGGCTCGTAAATTGTGTACCGTTGTCGGTGATTATCCTATTAGGGATCCCGAAGCAGCAAACAATCGACCTGATGAACTTGACTGCTGATTGTGCTGTCACCTTCCTCACTGGTTCCACTTCCGGCCACTTTGTGAACTTGTCGATTGCAACGTACAAGTACTCAAAGCCCCCGACAGCTCGGGGAAAGGGGCCGAGGATGTCGAGCCCCCAGACCGAAAATGGCCAGGATAAAGGGATCGTCTGGAGAGCTTGAGTTGGTTGGTGTATCTGCTTGGAATGGAACTGGCACGCTTCACACTTGGTTACTTGTGCAGTTGCATCCTGGAGGGCTGTTGGCCAAAAGAAACCTTTCCGGAATGCTTTGCCGACAAGTGCTCTTGCGCCAATGTGGTGACCACATATGCCTCCATGTATCTCTGCCAACAGCTTTTGTCCGTCTTCCCGGTGAATACACTTCAATTTCACACCATTGAGTCTTCTTCTGTACAGTGTCTTGTCGACAAACTGGTACATACTTGACCGCCGGGCTACTCTTTCGGCTTCTTCTTGCTCTTCGGGAAGTTCTCCTGTCTGAAGGAAATGGACAATCTGTTGTGCCCATGCTGGAGCTTGTGGCTCGACAACAAGGACTAAAGGCAAATCTGTGGCTGCGGGAACGTCCGCTTCTACGGCGAGAACCTGAGCCTCTGCCGGAGCTTGACGTTCCCCGGCAAGCTTGCCGCAGCAAAACTTGTCGGGAGCTTCTGCTTCAACGGAACAAACCCTAGGGCTTGCCGGAGCAGACTGCTCCTCAGCACTCGTGGCGTTGATCTTGGGGACTGCTGCGGGAACATCCGCTTCTACGGCGAGAACCTGCGGCTCTGCCGGAGCGTGACGTTCCGTGGCAAGCTTGCCAGAGCAAAACTTGTCGGGAGCTTTTGCTTCAACGGAACAAACCCTAGGGCTTGCCGGAGCAGACTGATCCTCAGCACTCTTGGCGTTGATCTTGGGGACCTTCTTGGCGGCGACTTCGGGAAGCTCTGCCGGCAAATAGTCACCAGAAATCAACTTCCTCTTCTTGCTCTGTCCAGTTGATGGTGTTACGGACGGCTGAGTCAGCTTGAGCACAAAGATCCCTGGTTCCACAGGTAACTTAAGTGCGGCGCACTTTGACAGGCCATCTGCAACGGTGTTTTGAGCTCTTGGAACATGCTCCATCTGCAGGCCGTCAAAGTGCTCTTCTAGCTTTCTCACTTCGTCGACGTAAGCTTCCATCAATTGACTCTGATAACTCTTGTTCACTTGGCGGACGACAAGCTGTGAGTCACCCCTGACAATGAGCTTCTTGATCCCAAGGTCTGCCGCGATCCGGAGACCGGCAAGCAAGCCTTCATACTCTGCGGTATTATTTGTTGCTTGCTCCTTGGGAAAGTGCATCTGGACAACGTACTTGAGGTGCTCTCCGGAGGGTGCGACAAGCAGCACGCCAGCGCAGGTGCCTTGCAGCGAAAAGGCACCATCAAAGTACATCAGCCACTCTTTGCTTGCTTCATCGACGGGGATGCTCGTTTCTGGAATTTCTTCATCTGGTGTTGGCGTCCATTCTGCTATAAACTCTGCCAATGCTCTGCTCTGAATAGTTGAGGTGCTCTCAAACTTGAGGCCAAAGCTTGACAGTTCCAGTGCCCACTCAACAATCCTGCCTGTCGCTTCTGGATTCTGCAGTATCCTCTTCAGCGGAAAGCGAGTGACAACTGTTATCTCATGTGCTTGGAAGTAATGGCGCAGCTTTCTCGAGGCCATGAGAAGACCGAAAAGCAATTTCTGCACGCCAGAGTACCTTGACCTAGCCCCCTGGAGAAGGGAATTAACAAAGTAAACTGGGCGCTGCACCATCTTCTTCTGTATCTCCTCGTGCATCTACGCAGATCCATCTTTGTCGGGACCGGAGCTTGTCGGGGAAGCCCCCTGCTTGTCGCTGGATGTGCTTTCCGTGGTTGCAGGCTCGTCATCTGCCTCCCTCTCTGCTACTAACGCAGCACTAACCACTTGATTGGTTGCCGCTATATACAGCAGCAACTTCTCTTGTGGCTTAGGTGCGACAAGTATTGGAGGGGAGGACAGGTATCTCTTCAAGTCTTGCAGTGCAGCCTCCGCTTCCGGAGTCCATTTCATTGGACCTGCCTTTTTCAATAATTTGAAATATGGCAGGGCGCGCTCAGCAGACCTAGAGATAAACCTACTGAGAGCAGCCACACAACCGGCAAGTCTTCGTACATCCTTGACGCGCTTTGGGGCTTCAATCTGCTCAATGGCCTTGATCTTGTCGGGATTGGCTTCAATTCCTCGCTAAGACACAAAGAACCCGAGAAGCTTGCCGGAGGGAACTCCAAACACACACTTCTCTGGGTTGAGCTTGAGGCTGATTTTGCGTAGATTTGCAAAGGTCTCGTCTAAATCTTGAATCAGGGTTGCTCTGTCTTTGCTCTTGACCACTATATCATCCATGTAGGCTTCCACATTTCTGTGTATTTTTGGCTCAAGAGCGACATGGACTACTCTTGCAAATGTTGAACCAGCATTTTTTAATCCGAAAGGCATCCGTACGAAACAGTACGTGCCACATGGAGTAATAAATGCGGTTTTCTCCTCATCCTCTTCTGCCATGAAGATCTGATGGTATCCTGAGTATGCGTCAAGAAATGAAAGCAAATCACATCCGGCTATGGAGTCAACAATCTGGTCAATGCGCGGCAAAGGAAATGGGTCTTTGGGACAAGCTTTGTTAACATCAGTAAAATCGATACAAAGTCGCCATTTCCCGTTTGCCTTGCGCACGAGGGATTGGCCAACCACGTAGGATGGAGCATTCCTCTGACAAGGCCTGGTGCTTCTAACTTCTTGATCTCTTCTGTAATGAATTCTTGGCGCTCCACTGCTTGCTTCCTGACTTTCTGCTTGACGGGCCGCGCATGAGGACAATCGGCAAGGTGGTGCTCAATCACTTTCCTGGGAACACCGGGGATGTCAGACGGTTGCCACGCAAACACGTCGACATTCGCCCGCAGGAAAGCAACGAGCGCGCTTTCCTATTTAGGATCAAGCGTGGCACTGATGGTGAAGGTACCACCAGTGCCGTCCTCCTTGGCGGACACCTTCTTCGTCTCTGGCGGAGCTGCCATCGTCTTCTTACATTTGCCGGTGGAGCTCGATGGTGCGTCCTCGACGGCAGCGCAGCACTCCGAAGAGGTGCGCTTGCCGGAGTGGGCATCAGAGCTCTTGCCGGACTTAGTCTTCTTCCCCCCGGGAGCTTCAGCGGCAAGTGGCTTGTGATCTGCTGCGGCTGCTACTTCCCGGTAGATCTTGTCGGCACAGATAAGAGCATCCTTCTTGTCGCCAGGGACAGAGATGACGCTTATCGGTCCTGGCATCTTTAGCATGTTGTATGCATAATGAGAGGCTGCCATGAACTTGGCGAGTGCTGGACGGCCAAGTATCCCATTGTAAGGCAATGGAATATCGGCAATGTCAAATGTGACCCTCTCAGTCCTGAAGTTGAGCTCGCTACAAAATGTTACTGGCAGCGTGACCTTCCCCTTCGGCTTGCTCCTTCCCGGATTGATTCCTTGGAAAGTGCCGGTTTCTTCGAGCTCGCTGTCAGGGATTTGGAGTTTTTGGAGTACAGCGGAGGAGATCAGGTTCAAGCCGGCCCCGCCGTCAACTAGCATCTTGGTGACTTTGAGGTTGCGGATAGTTGGTGATACCAACATCGGCAAACACCCGACCGCAGTTGTGCGATCAGGGTGATCCTCAATGTCGAAGATGATAGGCGTGCTGGACCATTTCAGAAGTTTGCGCGATTCGACAGGTGGTTCCGCTGCATTGACTTCCCGCACCCACTGTTTGAGTTGGCGGTGTGAAGTATGCAGGGAGGCACTGCCGTCAACGCACAAGACCTCTGTGGCTTTCTGAAACTCCTACTCACTGGTCTCAACATCATCCATGTCTTCGTCGTCGTCGTTGTCTTCATCGTTGTCGCGGCCGCGGGGAGGTCTGTCTCCTTGCCGCTGCTTGGCCTTGCCGCGGCGTCCTCCCCAGCCGGCGCGTTTCTTGCCAGATTCTGCAGCACCACCTTGGGCCCTCTCCTTGTCTCGCCGCTCGTACTCAGCCTTTTGCTACTGGACAAGTTGCTCGACCTTCTTGCAGCTCTGGAGGTCATGGCCCTTGGTGCGGTGAATCTTGCAATATTGCTTGTCGGAGCCGTCCTGCTTGTCGGCGACGGCCACAGCCTGGCAGTTGGTGCACGCGGCAACCTCCTTGCTGGAGCTATCAACTTTGGCTTTCTTGGCGCCACCTTCATTGCCGGACTGCTCAACGACTAGCACCTCTTTGCCTTTCTTCTTCCTATTCCGCCGTCGGTTTTTCTTTGCCAGGGCAGCATCCTCACTGTCAGACCCTTCTGCTCCGGTCTTCTCTCCGGGGAGTTTCCTCCCTTCCTCAGCATGTGCACACTTGTCGGCCAGGGCATACAGCTCACTGACGTCTCTGATCCTGCACATCGCCATCTCCTCCCGCGTCCTGCGGTTACGCACGCTCTGATGGAACGCGCTGATGACCGCAGCGGGGTGGACGTCTGGGATGTTATACTGTACACGGCTGAACCTTTGAATATACTTGCGCAGGGGCTCTCCTTCCTTCTGGGCGAGCAGATGAAGATCACTCTCTTGGCCATGAGGTTTGTGGCCACCTGTAAAGGCGCCAACAAACTGATGGCATAGATCTGCCCAGGAGGATATGGAGTTGTCCGGCAAGTGCATGAGCCAGGACCTGACGTTGGGCTTGAGCACCAACGGGAAGTAGTTGGCAAGGATCTTGCCGTCTCGCCCCCCGGCAGCCTGCAGCGCGATGGTGTAGATGCTGAGGAACTCCGACGGATGCGTCTTGCCGTCGTACTTCTCTGGTACATCTGGTTTGAAATTCTTCGTGCTGGGCCACTGGACTTGCCACAGCTCACGAGTGAACGCAGGGCAACCTACCGCATATGGCAAGTCGCCTGGTTCCCCTGGCGCATGCATGTCAACAGAGGGCCCAGCGCGATGGTCTGATTGACGTCGTGCTTCTCTTCGGCGCTCGATGCGAGTACAAGCGTCTTCTTGTTGTCGTTCTTGAAGAACTTGGCGCTGATCGCGACGAGCTCGTGGATCTGACGACGCGGTGGAGTCGCTGTCGAGGTGGATCCGGCGAGTCGGCGATCTTGGCCTTCGGGGCGGAGAGTGCACAGTAGTTGCACCCCCATCAGTCTTGTCGTCTCCGGCTCGTGCCTGGCTGGCTTGCCGCGGCTGCGACATGCTCGGCTGCCATGGAGTGTCGCCGTTGGCAAAGCCGATGAGACTCTGGATGGTGGCCCTCCAATCGTCGATCTTGTCCGCCGTTGGAGGGTAGTCTAGGAGCAGCTGAGCTCGCGCCAAAGCTTCTGCTGTAGTGCCGGGCGGCGGTGGTGAGCGGTGCGAGGAGCGGGATATGCTCGGACTTCTAACTACGTTAGAAGGAGCAGTATCCCGTCTAGGCGACCGTGTGTCGCTCGCGCCAGCATGTTGACGTGCATGGTGGTCCTGAGCGCTCCGAGATCCACCAGCTCGATCTTGGTCTAGCGAACGCATGGTACCGTGAGTACCATGACGCTGCCGGTCCCGCGCCTCCTGAGATGGGCGCCGTGCATGCACGGACGCCGAGGTCTTGGAGTGTGCCCGATCATTGTGGGAACCGGCTACGCCGCCGACGGGCAGCGGAGCCTTGTCCTTGGACCTGGCAGCACCGTGAGCTCCCTCGTCGATGCGCGTTCTTCCGATGGCGCCTGCCCCATCAGCCGTTTGCTCCGGCGGTAGTTGGCTCGGCGCGGACGGAGCAGCTACCTCTGAAGCCTTCTTCTTCGGCGGCATGTTGATGAAGATGATGAAGATCTAGCTCGCGGGAACGCCGGATCTGGTTCACACAACCTCGACGGCCCCCTACCTGGCGCGCCAAAGATGCCGGGGTACTGATCCACGGGCACCTATGGGACCGGCGGACCGAGTCCCTTTCGGTTCGGCGGGGCGGAGATCGTGCAAAGAGCAAATCGAGGCGATGCACGCGATCGATTTACCCAGGTTCGGGCCGCACGGATGCGTAAAACCCTACTCCTTCTTTGTGGTTTGTATTGATTTCTTGCTCGGGAGCGCGGAGTGCTACAGTACACACCAGCAGCTAGCGAGACCGAGCGTGAGTGTTCGACCTAGCTCACCCCCCTCTACGTTGCACACGGGCCTCCTTTTATATGCTCAAGGGGTTACCAACAGGTGGCAACGGAGGTAAAGGGCAAAAATGGAAAGGTGCTGTGGTAGGCACAGCGACCTGCTACAGTGTATCATACCTAACCCTGACGGGAGGGGACAAGGGCATTAAATGCCCGTCTGTGTCGCCTAAACAGTGCGAAAAGGGACCGCCAGGGACGCCACCGCTTGCCACGATGGCAAACTTGTCAGCGCCGCTTGCCACCGCACGCCCCTGGCTGCACAGCCTTCCGCCACGTATGCCTGGAAGGGCCCCAGAGTGACACGTTGGTGGATGTGCTGGAGCGCGGGCTCGGAGAGGTGGCTTGCCGCGGCAAGCGCCTTGCCGCGGTGGTTGTCTTGTCACGTCCGGGAGCTTGTCGCTCACCGGGCCTTGCCGGGGCGCGTGGCGCGCCGCGGCAAGTTCCTTGAAATGCCTTGGGTGGCCTTCCCGGCAAGGTCCTCTTGCCGGGGTCTTGGGATGCTTTTGTTAGCCTTCCCGGCAAGCTCCTCTTGCCGGGGTCTTGTCTTCTTAGCTTGGACACTTTGTTCTTGAATGGCTCCAGAGGAACCACGGAGGATCTTGGCGGTCACCTGGCAAGCCTTGCCGCGGGATGCTGCGACTGCCCGTGCACAAGTTTGGGATACTAGGGTACCCCTACTCTAGTACACCGACTCCGCGGTTGTTGTCTTGTCACGTCCGGGAGCTTGTCGCTCACCGGGCCTTGCCGGGGCGCGTGGCGCGCCGCGGCAAGTTCCTTGAAATGCCTTGGGTGGCCTTCCCGGCAAGCTCCTCTTGCCGGGGTCTTGGGATGCTTTTGTTAGCCTTCCCGGCAAGCTCCTCTTGCCGGGGTCTTGTCTTCTTAGCTTGGACACTTTGTTCTTGAATGGCTCTAGAGGAACCACAGAGGATCTTGGCGGTCACCTGGCAAGCCTTGCCGCGGGATGCTGCGACTGCCCGTGCACAAGTTTGGGATACTAGGGTACCCCTACTCTAGTACACCGACTCCGCGGTTGTTGTCTTGTCGCGTCCGGGAGCTTGTCGCTCACCGGGCCTTGCCGGGGCGCGTGGCGCGCCGCGGCAAGTTCCTTGAAATGCCTTGGGTGGCCTTCCCGGCAAGCTCCTCTTGCCGGGGTCTTGGGATGCTTTTGTTAGCCTTCCTGGCAAGCTCCTCTTGCCAGGGTCTTGTCTTCTTAGCTTGGACACTTTGTTCTTGAATGGCTCCAGAGGAACCACGGAGGATCTTGGCGGTCACCTGGCAAGCCTTGCCGCGGGATGCTGCGACTGCCCGTGCACAAGTTTGGGATACTAGGGTACCCCTACTCTAGTACACCGACTCCGCGGTTGTTGTCTTGTCGCGTCCGGGAGCTTGTCGCTCACCGGGCCTTGCCGGGGCGCGTGGCGCGCCGCGGCAAGTTCCTTGAAATGCCTTGGGTGGCCTTCCCGGCAAGCTCCTCTTGCTGGGGTCTTGGGATGCTTTTGCTAGCCTTCCCGGCAAGCTCCTCTTGCCAGGGTCTTGTCTTCTTAGCTTGGACACTTTGTTCTTGAATGGCTCTAGAGGAACCACGGAGGGTCTTGGCGGTCACCTGGCAAGCCTTGCCGCGGGATGCTGCGACTGCCCGTGCACAAGTTCGGGATACTAGGGTACCCCTACTCTAGTACACCGACATTGTGCAAACAAAGATCTTGCTGTTACTCGTCGCAAGTTTCTTCATCCTAACAATCTTTCTGAGTTTCTTGACTTGACTAATATTCATGGACATCTCATTTCTCCATATGCAAAATGGGTCGAAAAGTGGGTCTAAGCCTCTGACAGCAAGACCTACATGTGCAAGACCAAATTGTAAGAAACCTAAATATTAGAATGATTCCTACAACTACACAATAATTTGCTATTAGCCAAAGGACCCTACTTGAACAAACCTCGATGGTAAACCGTAGTGTCTCCCATTGTTTCCCTGCAACACACATAAGGGAGATCTTGATCAGGTTAACAGAGAGTTGCCATACTATTTGTAGAATATGTATTGAGTACAGCCAAACTCGATTGGTGTCACATGCATAACTTTCGGCGTCCTGGGAACGGGGGTCCCCAGACTTGCCTTCCTACGGCCCACGGCGTGGCTCCACCAGCTGCCCTGTACGGCCCATCTTCACCAGCAAATACTCGAGACCCTCGTGAGGGGCCAAGCCTTGCGAGGCGGATGACACAACACCTCCTCGGGGGCGGCCTCACCAGGCTGGCTCGCGAAGGGCGGAGAGATCAAGGGAAGGGGCACCTCATGAGGTTCCTGTGACGCAAGCCAGGACGACCAAGGCCAGGCGGGCGCCAGCGCGTGCAGTGTCCTTGTTTCCTCTTTGGTGCTAAAGAGGCAAGCGTAGGCGTGGAGTCCCGAGTCATCAAGCAAAGGTTTCCATATCGGTGCAATAAGACCAAGACCAACAGGATGGTAGGACGGAGGTCACCGTGGAGCCCAGGACGGCATCATCACCAGAGCCTTTGGCAGGCGAAGACCATCTTTTGTCAGGATAGCTTGTACTAGCTATCCCCCTTCAAATTGGCCCTTGTGGGATCCCTTCCCGCCTAATATTTGGGAAGAGGACCCGGGCCTCTATATATAGCACTAGCCATCATCGTAGAGAGGGGGAGAGACGATCTCATTTGGGACCGGATCCACTCCACCAAGGCCACACACAAACTCACCAAGCATAAAAGCACCCCTCCTGAGGAGGTTGTTCTTCCCTTATAACTGTTCATCCTCAGCCCAAGAGGCAGTCCACAACAACACACTAGAGTAGGGTATTACACCACATCGGTGGCCCGAACCAGTATAAATCTTGTGTCCCTTTGTTCGGCGAGTTCGACGCGCTAAGCCTTGATATTGCGGTGAGGGCGCGAGTTTGAGGGAGGACAGATCTTGGTGTGCACCCCAGTGTTCGAACCTCAAGAGTTTTGCCGGAACCCGAAATCCGAGATTTGGCGCGCCAGGTAGGGGTGCGTGATACGTCTCTAACGTATCTATAATTTTTGATTGTTCCATGCTATTATATTATCACCCTTGGATATTTTATATGCATTTATATGCTATTTTATATGATTTTTGGGACTAACCTATTAACTTAGAGCCCAGTGCCAGTTTCTATTTTTTCCTTGTTTTTGAGTTTTGCAGAAAAGGAATACCAAACGGAGTCCAATTGATGTGCCAATATTTGATGATTTTTTATGGACCAAAAGAAGACCCCCGGAGTAAAAGAGTTGGGCTAGAAGAGTCTCGGGCCGTCCACGAGGGTGGGGGCGCGCCCACCCCTCCCCCCCGGGGCGCGTGGGCCTACCTCATGGACGACTCGGGCTCCTTCTTGACGTGACACCTACGCCAAAAATTCCTATAAATACAAAAACCTCCAGAAAATAACCTAGATCGGGAGTTCCGCCAGAAGCCTCCGTAGCCACCAAAAACCAATCTAGACCTGTTCTGGCACCCTACCGGAGGGGGGGAATCCCTCTGAGGTGGCCATATTCATCATCCCGGCGCTCTCCATGACAAGGAGGGAGTAGTTCACCCTCGGGGCTGTGGGTATGTACCAGTAGCTATGTGTCTGATCTCTCTATCTCGTGTTCTTGAGTCGGCACGATCTTGATGTATCGCGAGCTTTGCTATTATATTTGGATCTTATGATGTTTCTCCCCCTCTACTCTCTTGTGATGAATTGTGGTGACACTTGATGTATGTATTGCATGTGCTTGTCTGTGGTGACAATGGGATATCACGTGATCCACTTGATGTATGTTTTTGTGATCAACTTGCGAGTTTCGTGACCTCGTGAACTTATGCATAGGTGTTGGCACACGTTTTCGTCTTGACTCTCCGGTAGAAACTTTGGGGCACTCTTTGAAGTTCTTTGTGTTGGTTGAATAGATGAATCTGAGATTGTGTGATGCATATCGTATAATCATACTCACGGATACTTGAGGTGACATTGGAGTATCTAGGTCACATTAGGGTTTTGGTTGATTTGCGTCTTAAGGTGTTATTTTACTACGAACTCTAGGGCTGTTTGTGACACTTATAGGAATAGCCCAATGGATTGGTCGGAAAGAATAACTTGGAGGTGGTTTCGTACCCTACCATAATCTCTTCGTTTGTTCTCTGCTATTAGTGACTTTGGAGTGAGTGACTCTTTGTTGCATGTTGAGGGATAGTTATACAATCCAATTATGTTATTATTGTTGAGAGAACTTGCACTAGTGAAAGTATGAACCCTGGGCCTTTTTTCCTAGAATTACAATACCGTTTATACTCACTTTTACCACTTGCTATCTTGTTATTTTTATATTTTCAGAGTACAAAACCCTATATCTACATCCATATTGCGCTTGTATCACCATCTCTTCGCCGAACTAGTGCGCCTATACAATTTACCATTGTATTGGGTGTGTTGGGGACACAAGAGACTCTTTGTTATTTGGTTGCAGGGTTGTTTGAGAGAGACCATATTCATCCTACACCTCCCATGGATTGATAAACCTTAGGTCATCCACTTGACGGAAATTTGCTAATGTCCTACAAAACCTCTACACTTGGAGGCCCAACAACGTCTACAAGAAGAAGGTTGTGTAGTAGACATCAAGCTCTTTTCTGGCGCCATTGCCGGGGAGGTTAGAGCTTGAAGGTATATCTTTAGATCTTGCAATCGAATCTTTTAGTTTCTTGTTTTATCACTAGTTTAGTTTATAAAATAAAATTTGAAAAATGGAATTGAGGGTATCTCATATGTTTCATCTTTTTAATGTCTTCCATGATAATAAGGATTCCGATAATTGTGCCAGAGTGTTAGAAGAAGAATGCATTAAAATGTTTGGCACTAAATCTTTGAATGATGAGCATGATTGCAATGTTGTCAGTATGAACTCTTAGAATATCCATAGTACTAATGATGATTTCACTAGTCATGATGAAAATATCTCATATAAGCATGTAAATTTTGTTGGAGTGCATAGAGTTCGCAAGTACACACCAAATAGGGAAGATTGATTTTGCAAGAGGCATAAGTATTTAGAAAGTAAATGGTTGCAAGAAATGCCAGATGCTTGTGCTGAAGATTTAAAATTTCTTTGCCATCCTTGTGAACTTTGCAATGAACATGATCATTTAAATATCCAATGCAAATTGTTTCATGATCGAGTCGTGTCCAAAAATTTTTGATGACTTGATTTCCCTTGCGCATCATAATGAACTTAGTTTGCTTCTGGGTTATGAAGAAATGAAACGTATAACTAAGGATATTCCAGAATTTGCCCTTGATAAAGTTCTTGATTTTGATCTAGAGGAAATTTATGTGTATTGTGCGGTGAATTGCGTTGAAAATCCTTATATTACCAATTACATAAAGACAAGAAAACAAATAGAAGATGAAGATAATACTAATGAAAGGGAAGAGACTTCCCTATATCCTCCTATTATTTCTTATGATGAATCAGGTAATGAGGAGGAGCCTTGTATCCAACAAATCTCATTAATAACGAGCTCCAAAAAAGGACTAAACCCACACATGATGTGAAGAAGAAAAAGAAAAGACTGAGAAGCAAAGGTAATAAGGTAATCCTCCCAAATGATGTTGCTCCTATTACTCATTGTGATGATGATAATTGTTACACTATTGGTGCTATCCATACTATTAATGATGAGATTCATTAGGCTTATGATATGAAAAGGCCCAAGCATGGGGATGCTATGTTTGATGAGAATGACATGTTTGAAAATGTATTTGCTGCAATTAATGTTAGTCCCAAGTTTAGGGATGCTATGTTTAATGAAGATGATATTTGTAGTCTCCCATGTTTTGATATGCAAATTTATTAGGATGATAGCATGCCTCCTACTTATGATGATTATATTGATGAAAGTTGGTTTGGAAGAGTGTCAACTTTAGGAAGTAATGATCCCACTAATGTCGACTCTTATTGTGATAATTATGGAAGTGGCTTTGGAGAGGTCATGTCTTTATTTAGTAATGATTCCACTATCTTGGAAGAGGTTTCAATTGGTTATGATGAGAACAAATTTGCTACCTATGATGATTATTGTGATGACACTTATGCTATAAAAAGTAGTGATGATTATATTTATAAAACTTGTCATGATTATGATTACCCTTTTTCTGAATATTACTCTTTTAATGTGGAAACAATTTATAGTATTCGAGTCTCTTATGATACTCCCACTATTCCGAATGAGAAGAATTTTGCTTATGTGGAGAGTAATAAAATTTCCATGCTTGTAGATCATGAAAAGAATGCTTTAGGTGCTGGTTATATTTTTGAATTCATTCATGATCCTACATGTAATTATTATGAGGGAGGAAAATATGCTTGTAGGAATTGCAATAATATCATGTTTCCTCTCTATGTGCTTAAAATCTTGAAGCTATGCTTGTTTTGCCTTCCTATGCTAGTTGATTATTGTTCCCATAAGTTCTTTGCTCACAAAATCCCTACGCATAGGAAGTGGGTTGGACTTAAATGTGCTAGTCATATTATTCATGATTCTCTCTTTATGTTCCAATTCTTATCTTTTATGTGAGCATCATTGAAATCATCATGCCTAGCTAGGGGCGTTAAACGATAGCGCTTGTTGGGAGGCAACCCAATTTTATTTTTGTTCCTTGCTT
Organism: Triticum urartu; assembly: GCF_003073215.2. NCBI lineage: Eukaryota > Viridiplantae > Streptophyta > Magnoliopsida > Poales > Poaceae > Triticum > Triticum urartu. The sequence continues at coordinate 321,281,142 of NC_053025.1, forward strand.
TTGGGTTCTGTTTAGTAATAAATAATTCATCTAGCCTCTGTTTAGATGTGGTTTTATGCTTTTACTTAGTGTTTGTGCCAAGTAGAACCTTTGGGAAGACTTGGGGAAAGTCTTTGCGATCTTGCTGTAAAAAACAGAAACTTTAGCGCTCATGAGATTTGCAGCCATTTTTTACTGGAGAGTGCTATTTAGTGAATTATTTTTGCAGATGATTAATAGATAATTTCGTCACGTCCAGCAACTTATTTTAGAATTTTTGGGGTTCCAAAAGTATTCTAAACCTGCAGATTACTACATACTGTTCTGTTTTTGACAGATTCTGTTTTTCGCGTGTTGTTTGCTTATTTTGATGAATCTATGGCTAGTAATAGTTTATGAACCATAGAAAAGTTGTAATACAGTAGGTTTAACACCAATATAAATAAAGAATGAGTTCATTACAGTACCTTGAATTGGTGGTTTGTTTTCTTATACTAACGGATCTTACGAGTTTTCTGTTAAGTTTTGTGTTGTGAAGTTTTCAAGTTTTGGGTAAAGATTCGATGGATTATGGAATAAGGAGTGGCAAGAGCCTAAGCTTGGGGATGCCCAAGGCACCCCAAGTTAATATTCAAGGACAACCAAGAGCCTAAGCTTGGGGATGCCCCGGAAGGCATCCCCTCTTTCGTCTTCGTTCATCGGTAACTTTACTTGGAGCTATATTTTTATTCACCACATGATATGTGTTTTGCTTGGAGCGTCAATTTTTTTTGCTTGCTGTTTGAATAAAATACTAAGATCTGAAATTATTAAATGTTAGAGAGTCTTCACATAGTTGCATAATTATTCGACTGCTAATTGATCTTCACTTATATCTTGCAGAGTAGTTTGTCATTTGCTCTAGTGCTTCACTTATATCTTTTTAGAGCACGACGGTGGTTTTATTTTGAAGAAATAGGTGAACTCTCATGCTTCACTTATATTATTTTGAGAGTCTTTAGAACAGCATGGTAGTTTACTTTGGTTATGAAACTAGTCCTAATATGATAGGCATCCAAGATGGGTATAATAAAAACTTTCATATAGAGTGCATTGAATACTATGAGAAGTTTGATACTTGATGATTGTTTTTTGATATGAAGATGGTAATATTAGAGTCGTGCTAGTTGAGTAATTGTGAAATTGAGAAATACTTCTGTTGAGGTTTGCAAGTCCCATAGCATGCACGTATGGTAACCGTTGTGTGACAAATTTGAAGCATGAGGTGTTCTTTGATTGTCTTCCTTATGAGTGGCGGTCGAGGACGAGCGATGGTCTTTTCCTACCAATCTATCCACCTAGGAGCATGCGCGTAGTGGTTGGTTTTTGATGACTTCTAGATTTTTGCAATAAGTATGTGAGCTCTTTATGACTAATGTTGAGTTCATGGATTATACGCACTCTCACCCTTCCATCACTGCTAGCCTCATCGACACCATGCATTGCGCTTTCTCACCTCGAGAGTTGGTGCAAACTTCGCCGGTGCATCCAAACCCCGTGATATGATACACTTTATCACACATAAACCTCCTTATATCTTCCTCAAAACAGCCACCATACCTACCTATTATGGCATTTCCATAGCCATTCCGAGAGATATTGACATGCAACTTTCCATAGTTACATTCATCATGACACACATCATCATTGTAATATTGCCTTGCATGATCATGTAGTTGGCATCATACTTGTGGCAAAGCCACCATGCATATTATTTCATACATGTCACTCTTGATTAATTGACCATCCCGGTACACCGCCGGTGGCATTCATATAGAGTCATACTTTGTTCTAGTATCGAGTTGTAATCACTGAGTTGTAAATAAATAGAAGTGTGATGATCATCATTGATAGAGCATTGTCCCAAAAAAGAGAAAGGCCAAATAAAATAGAAAGGCCCAAAAAACAAAAAAAAGAAATAAAAAGGGGCAATGCTACTATCCTTTTTTCTACACTTGTGCTTCAAAGTAGTACCATGATCTTTATGATAGATAGTCTCTTGTTTTGTCACTTTCATATACTAGTGGGAATTCTTCATTATAGAACTTGGCTTGTATATTCCAACAACGGGCTTCCTCAAATGCCCTAGGTCTTCGTGAGCAAGAAAGTTGGATGCACACCCACTTAGTTTCTTTTGTTGAGCTTTCATACATTTATAGCTCTAGTGCATTCGTTGCATGGCAATCCCTACTCCTTGCATTGACATCAATCGATGGGCATCTCCCTAGCGCATTGATTACCCGCGTCGATGTGAGACTTTCTCTTTTTTTTGTCTTCTCCACATAACGCCCATCATCATATTCTATTCCACCCATAGTGCTGTGTCCATGGCTCACGCTCCTGTATTGCATGAAAGTTGAAAAAAGTTTGAGATTAATAAAGTACGAAACAATTGCTTGGCTTGTCATCGGGGATGTGCATGATGAGAGCATTTTTGTGTGACGAAAATGAAGCATAGCCAAACTATATGACTTTGTAGGGATAAGCTTTCTTTGGCCATGTTATTTTGGGAAGACATAATTGCTTAGTTATTATGCTTGAAGTATTATTATTTTTATGTCAATATTAAACTTTTGTCTTGAATCTTATGGTTCTGAATATTGTTGCCACAATAAAGAAAATTACATTGATAAATATGTTAGGTAGCATTCCACATCAAAAATTCTATTTTTATCATTTTCCTACTCGAGGACGAGCAGGAATTAAGCTTGGGGATGCTTGATACGTCCCCAACGTATCTATAATTTGTGATTATTCCATGATATTATATTATCAACCTTGGATGTTTTATATGCATTTATATGCTATTTTATATGATTTTTGGGACTAACCTATTAACTTAGAGCCCAGTGCCAGTTTCTGTTTTCCCCTTGTTTTCGAGTTTTGCAGAAAAGGAATACCAAACGGAGTCCAACCGACGTGCCAATTTTTGAAGATTTTTTATGGACCAAAAGAAGACCCCGGAGTAAAAGAGTTGGGCCAGTAGAGTACCAGGCCGTCCATGAGGGTGGGGGCGTGCCCACACCCCCCAGAAGCATGGGCCTACCTCGTGGACGACTCGGGCACCTTCTTGACGTGAGACCTATGCCAAAAATTCCTATAAATACATAAACCTCTAGAAATAACCTAGATCGGGAGTTCCGCCGCCAGAAGCCTCTGTAGCCACCGAAAACCAATCTAGACCCGTTCTGGCACCCTGCCGGAGGGGGGGAATCACTCTACGGTGGCCATCTTCATCATCCCGACGCTCTCCATGACGAGGAGGGAGTAGTTCACCCTCGGGGCTGAGGGTATGTAATAGTAGCTATTTGTTTGATCTCTCTTTCTCTCTCATGTTCTTGAGTCGGCACGATCTTGATGTATCGCGAGCTTTGCTATTATATTTGGATCTTATGATCCCCCTCTACTTTCTTGTGATGAATTGAGTTTTCCCTTTGAAGTTATCTTATCAGATTGAGTCTTTAAGGATTTGAGAACACTTGATGTATGTCTTGCATGTGCTTATCTATGGTGACAATGGGATATCACGTGATCCACTTGATGTATGCTTTGGTGATCAACTTGCGAGTTTCGTGACCTCATGAACTTATGCATATGGGTTGGCACACGTTTTCGTCTTGACTCTCCAGTAGAAACTTTGGGGCACTCTTTGAAGTTCTTTGTGTTGGTTGAATAGATGAATGTAAGATTGTGTGATGCATATCGTATAATGATACCCACGGATACTTGAGGTGTGAGGGAGTCCTGGATTAGGGGGTCTCAGGACAGCCGGACTATCTCCATTGGCCGGACTATTAGACTATGAAGATACAAGATTGAAGACTTCGTCTCGTGTCCGGATGGGACTCTACTTGGCATGGAAGGCAAGGTAGGCAATATGTATATGGATATCTCCTCCTTTGTAACCGACCTTGTGTAACCCTAACCCTCTCCGGTGTCTATATAAACCGAAGGGTTTTATTCCGTAGGACATCAATCACAACAGACAATCATACCATAGGCTAGCTTCTAAGGTTTAGCCTCTCTGATCTCGTGGTAGATCTACTCTTGTAACACCCATATCATCAATATTAATCAAGCTCTATCAAGAGGGCCCGAACCTAGGTAAAACTTCGTGTACCCTGCCTCCTGTTATCATCCGGCCTAGACGCACAGTTCAGGACCCCCTACCCGAGATCCGCCGGTTTTGACACCGACATTGGTGCTTTCATTGAGAGTTCCGCTGTGCCGTCGCCACCAGGAAGGATGTCTCATCCCGTCTTCAAATACGGCACTATCGTCGAGGGAGCTTTGGCTATCGGCCAAACTCTTCGACTAGGTGGTTTTCTTATGACCGCCCATTCGACCGCTGCACCGACGATGACTTCTCGGGTCATCGAAAGCAATCTTCACGTCAACTCGGAACTTGCCGAGCAGTTAGATCCAAATCAGTTGTCTTCCCTGAACAATCTCTTGGATCGCATCGCCGCCCTGGGAGTCGCTACAGACTACGATCAGATTGGGCCTAAACCCGGTCTGAGAGAGATCAACTCTCCCCAGGTCACCCATCACGTTGCAGTGGTGGAGTAACAATGCGGCAACCCTTCATCTATCTTAAGGACTAGCTATGTCTGGATTCCCGATCCCTCCAAGCCGGATACCCGCGGAGGGGAGGACGTCACTCAAGGCCTGAACCTAGAATCAGGCAGCGGGCTAGATTCAACGGAAAACATCCAAGACTCCAAACCTTCGAGTTCGGAAACTCCTTGGCCCCTGAGTTTCAGATTGGCTAAGGATTCGGATTCAATTCCACCCAAATTAGGCAAGAGCCCGAAGAAACTGTACACCATTACTGGGCCAGATTCCTCCTGATCATGAACAGGATAAAGGAATGCCGTGAGGAAGATGCAATTTCATTATTATGCAATAATTGCACGGACAAGGGAATCCTCAACGCCATAAGTCATCGCGAAATTACACGCTTTGCCGACTTGGTGTCCATAGTACGAAAGTACTGTGCGATGGAAAGCGCCTGGAAAACTGAAATAAAATTTTGGGATAATCCGGCCCTGAATACAAACCAAGTCCAAAATAAAAGGGTGCATTATCACAATTCACTCGGGTTAACTACCAAAAAGCAAAAGCCCTCTACAGGGCAAGGAACCGTACTGGAGGGATGGCTCAATGGACCCTGCAAAATTCATAGTACAGCGGACGCAATACCAACGCACAGCCTTAGAGCATGTTGGATACTCCGGCAGGTGGCCAAAACTGGTGAGGATCTACTCCTCCCAAAAACCGCAGAGCACCATCCCGTGGACAACAATGCGGTGTTAACGGTCTTTGAGACCTTCGCGTCAAATAATAGACGCAAGCGAACACTCCGCAGCATAGCCGAAATCTGCCACGTAGCAAAAATAAATCCTTGGAGTGACACGACTATTACCTTCACCGCTAGTGACGAACCCAAATTCTGAACAGCCCGAGCACCAGCCGCACTGGTCCTCAATCCAATCGTGGACGGCTTTCGACTCACCAAGGTACTCATGGACGGCGGCAGCGGATTAAACCTCATCTATGAGGAAACTCTTCAAAAGATGGAAATAGACTGGAGCCGCATTGAGCAAAGCAGCACAACCTTTAGAGGAATCATCCCCAGTCGGGAAGCACACTGTGCTGGAAAAATCACACTAGACGTGGTATTTGGCACGCTAGATAATTACAGGTACGAAGAAAGTACATTCCAAGTGGCCCCGTTCATCAGTGGATATCACGCTCTATTAGGGCGGGAGGCGTTTACAATCTTCCAAGCCGTACCCCATTACGGGTACATGAAGCTCAAAATGCCCGGGCCCAACGGAATCATCACTCTTGTTAGTGATCCGGACATAGCACTCCGCGCCAAAAATAAGAAAGCTACACTGGCCCTTGAGGCACTATCCGAGGCCCTAGCGGCCGAAGAACTAACTGCGCTGCGCTCCACGGTGAACAGGGACGATGTGATACTCGATAAAAGATCCAAGTCCACCTCCTTCAAGCTGGCAGATGAAATAGTCGAATTCCAAGTCCATCCAACGGACCCTACAAAAACAGCTTCGATCGGGGCACAATTAAACCCTGATGTCGACGCCGCACTGCGAGAGTTCCTACGCGAGAACTAGGACATTTTTGCCTGGCACCCTTCGGACATGCCAGGAATCCCACGCAGGCTGGCCGAACACAGCCTAAATATCCTAAAAGGATTCAAGCCAGTCAGGCAGGCTCTTCGACGTTTCTCCGAGCCTAAAAGACAAGCCATGGGAGAGGAACTAGCCAAGCTATTGGAGGCCGGATTCATCAGAGACATAAAACATCCGGACTGGCTAGCAAACCTGGTGAATGTACCAAAGAAGGACAAATCCTGGCGCTTGTGCGTCGAGTTTAAGGACCTAACAAGGCCTGCCCAAAGGATCCCTTCCCCCCTCCCCCACATCGATCAAATCATCGATGCTACCGCAGGACACGATTCATTGTGTTTCCTCGACGCTTACTCCGGCTACCATCAAATCAAAATGGCAGAGCCAGACCAAGCCGCAACAGCATTCATCACACCATACGGCCCATTCTGCTTCAACACAATGCCCTTCGGGCTAAAAACGCTGGTGCAACATATCAGTGCATGATTCAGACATGTCTGGCAAACCAGATCGGCAAAATAGTGGAGGCATACGTGGATGACGTGGTCATTAAAACCAAGCATGTCGAAACTCTAGTAGACGACTTGAGGATCACATTCGACAACCTCCGAACATATGACATCAAGGTCAATCCGGAAAAATGTGTTTTCGACGTACTAGTCAGAAAGCTCCTGGGATTCATCGTCTCCATTAGAGGCATCGAAGCTAATCCGCCCAAAATCCGAGCGTTGTCACAGTTGGCTACCCCAACAGACCTCAAACAAATACAAAAATTGACTGGATGCGTGGCGGCTCTAAGCCACTTTATCTCTCGCTTGGGAGAAAAGGCATTACCCCTTTATCGCCTCCTCCGGCGCACCGAACACTTTGAGTGGACGGACGCCGCCATGGCCAGACTCAACGAAATAAAAGCCATATTGGCAACAAACCTAGTCCTGGCCGCGCCAAACATTGGCGAACCAATGCTATTATACATTGTGGCAACTCATCAAGTAGTAAGCCAAGTGCTCGTCGTTGAGCGAGAAGTGGACGGACACAAATTCCCCCTTCAAAAGCCGGTTTACTATGTGTCCACTATCCTTACTCCATGCAAATCACGGTGCCCGCATTATCAAAAGATAGCGTATGCAGTATTGATGGCATCCCGGAAGCTGTGACACTACTTTCAAGAGTGTTCGATAACGGTAGCCTCGGAAGTACCACTTAACAATATTATAAACAACCGCGACGCTATTAGACGGATTGCCAATTGGGCCATTGAACTCCTCCCGTTCGACATAACTTACAAGCCACGGCGAGCTATTAAGTCGCAAGTTTTGGCTGACTTCGTCGCTGAATGGACGGAAGCCGAACTCCCTAAAGAGTACAGCACATATTCAAACTAGATCATGCACTTCAACGGCTCCAAAATGTTGGCCGGTTTGGGGGCTGGCGTCGTTTTGATGTCCCCAACAGGAGATACCGTTCGATACGTATTACAGATAATGTATACGGACTCCAACAACGCAGCCGAATATGAGGCCCTTCTACATGGTCTCCGGATGACAGTATCCATGGGCATTCAACGCCTAGAGGTGCGCGGTGATTCGAACCTCGCGATATCCCAAATAAATGGAGACTTCGATGCCAAGGATCTGAAAATGGCAGCTTATCGCAATGTCGTCCTAAAAATGTCAGCTCGGTTCGAGGGGCTCGAATTTCACCATGTGGCTCGGGAAAACAATCAGGCGACGGATATCCTCGCCCGCATCGGCGCAAAATATTACGTGGTACCTCCCAATATATTTCTGGAATGGCTCTTCAAGCCATCCGTAGCATGGGAAGGGGACACCGGTCACAACAGTCCGGACCCGACAAAAATACCTATAACCGAACTCTCTGACGCAATCGGAGGCTCCGCCACCGAAATAACACAATCAGCCCACAAAATGATGGCCATTGTTGCCCCGTGGACAGAACCATTCCTGACCAACTTAACTAGACAGGATCTTCTAGAGGACCAAAATGAGGCATGCTGCATAGTGCGGCGATCCAAGGCCTACAGGGTCCATGAGGGAGAATTGTACAAAAAAAGCGCTACCGGAGTCCTTCAACGGTGCATCTCTGAAGAGGAAGGGCGGACCCTTTTGGCAGAAATTCATGCTGGACTCGGCGGTCATCACGCCGCAGCCCGGGCTCTTGTAAGCAAGGCCTTCCATACAGGATTCTATTGGCCAACGGCCCGGGCAGACGCACAGGACTTGGTCCAACGTTGCGCCGATTGCCAGCTCTTTGCAAATCAATGCCACATGACACCCACCGCCCTCCGAACAATCCCCATTACATGGCCCTTTGTGGTCTGGGGGCTTCACTTGGTTGGACCCCTTAAAGGGGGAACCCACAAGAAAAAATACTTATTGGTTATGGTGGATAAATTCACCAAATGGATAGAGGCCAAACCAGTTAAAACGGCCGAATCCAGACAGGTGATAGATTTCATATCCGGGGTTGTACACCGTTATGGCGTCCCCCACACCATCATCACTGATAACGGCACGAACTTCACGGCCGACGAGGTAGAACTCTGGTGCAGCAAAATGGGCATCAAGCTCGATTATGCTTCAGTCTATCACCCACAAACCAACGGTCAAGTCGAACGAGCAAATGGTCTTATAATGAGCGGCATTAAACCTAGACTAGTGTGCTCCTTAACAGAGTCTAACACACACTTGGTAGAGGAGCTCGACTCCGTACTCTGGGGGCTGCGGGCCACGCCGAATCGTAGTACTAGATACACACCGTTTTTATGGTGTACGGCGCACAGGCAGTTCTGCCCTGTGACATAATTCATGACTCACCTCGAGTGTGCATGTACGAAGAAAGAGAAGCTGAGCTCGATCGGCAGGACAGTCTGGACACCTTGGAGGAAGAGCGCGACGTAGCCAAAGCCCGTTCTGCATTTTACCAGCAACAGGCTCGCAGATACCAAAGCAGAGAAGTACGGGCCAAAACTTATAATGTTGGCGAACTAGTTCTCTGGCTGCCGGATAAGAAAAAGAACAAGCTAGAGCCCAAATGGGAAGGTCCCTTCATCATCGACCAAGTTCTGGCCGGCGGAGCGTACCGACTGCGGGATGCATTGACTAGTCGACTCGAGACGAACCCATGGAACGCAGCCAGGCTCCGAAGATTCTACGCCTAGAACCGGACTTTATGTTAGTCCTGTCGGCGTTCTGGGAATGGGGGTCCCCATACTTGCCTGCCTGTGGCCTGCGGCGTGGCTCAAAGGAGGGCCCAGCACGGCCCGTCTTCACCAACAAAAACCCAAGACCCTTGCGAGGGGCCAAGCCTCGCGGGGCGGATGACGCGGAGCTTCCTCAAGCACAACCTCGTCGGGCTGGATCACGAGGAGGCGGAGAGATCAAGGCGGGGTACCTCACGAGGTGCCCGTGACGCAAGCCATGACGACTCAGGGCGCCAGGCGGGTCCCAGCCCGCACAGCGTCCGCCTTCCCTCTTTGGTGCAAAGGGGGCAAGCGCAACCGCGGAGTACCGAAGCATCAGGCAAAGGTTGCCATTTCGGTGCAACAAGACCAAGACCAGGAGGACTACGAGACGGAGGTCACCGTGGAGCCCAAGACGGTGTCATCACCAGAGCTTTGCACAGGCGAAGACTGCTTTTGTCAGGATAGCTGATACTTGCTGTCCCCCTTCAAATTAGCCCGCCATTGTTGGCTCCCTTCCCGCTCAATATTTGGGGAGAGGACCAGGGCCTCTATAAATAGGACTAGCCACCCCCAGGTTAGAGGGGATCGAGAATCAGCCAACCCAGAAACAAGTGGGGTCGAAATCAGGGTCGGTCAGTTGGAGGAAAGCAGACAGAGAGAGAGAGAGAAAGGTGACTGAACTCCTCTGAGCAGTTCATCCCCCCAGCCGAGAACAGACCCTCGCGAGGTTGTTCTCCCTTGTATTGTTCATCATCATCAGCCCAAGAGGCAATCCACCACACCACACACTGGAGTGGGTATTACGCCACAACGGTGGCCCGAAGTAGTATAAACCCTGTGTCTCTTGTGTTGTTCTTTCCTTAGTTTAGATCGTAGCATGGCGGAGGGGTGCAAGTAGGTAGGGGGCAAAATCTCCACGCGCACCCCAGTGTTCGAACCTCACGGGTCTGCCGGAACCCGAAATCCGACATTTGGCGCGCCAGGTAGTGGTGCGCCGGGATTCGTCTTCCACCGCTCCGTGCCCCGTCGCGTCGTCATCTCCATGCCCGGCGACCAGGAGGGCAACCCAGACCCATGGGCGGCATGGCCCGCCCGCGTAGAGCCGCTCGCCTCAGGCGACCCCGTGCCCCAGGTAGCTCGCGGTCCGCAGGGTGCTGCGGGCCGCGGGCGATGCGGACAGGCTTCGACATCTCTCACACCGCGGCAGGCGCGGTCGGCAGCAAGGGCCTCCAATCACGCCGTGACCACGACACCGTGCACCTGCCGGGAGCAAGCGAACTCGAGGGTCGCGCTCACAGTGGCCCGAGAGCTGCTGCAGTGCAGACTGCTGGAGGGCAGCTGCGACGTGCTGCTGGAGTGGGTGGCAGAGCTCCTGGGTTTCGCCGCCTCGGGGGCTCACCCCTTCTGCACCCAGCTCCCATCTCCAACACAGGGCGGCCCGCGCGGGGGCCCCCTGCGCGCCCGTGTGCTCCAAGGCTACTCCATCACCAGCGAGGCTGTCAGCACCGGACCGGCGGCGGCGCAGCCCCCGCTCCTGGTCCGCGAAGAAGAAGGGCTCGACGCGACCCGCGGCCCTAGTGGACAGCCGCGCTGCCACCCCACGGTAGGCGCGTCAGGCAGGACCGCGTGGCGCAGAGCACTGCGGCGTGGCCTTCGGGGTGGCGGCGCCAGAGGAATACGTGCCCCGCTTGATGGACCAAGGACACTCACACGAGGGCGAACCAGGCTCGCTCCTCAGCCCAAGCCGGGGGGACGAGGCGCCAGAAGCTGAGCCCTTCCAGGAGTCTCGGGACGGTCCCACTGGGCACGCTGGAAGCAACGATTATCGGGTACCGCTAATTCTTAAGCAGGCATACGCTAACCATGGATCGCAGGAGGTGCAGGTTGCCACAGCGGGCAGCTGCCCCGCTCCCACAGCCTCCTACCCCTCGGGAGGAGGGCGCAGGGGGCTGCAGGAGAGGGGCAGGGATTCGACATCACCACCGCGGCGTTCGGAGCAAGGTGTTCTAAGGAGGTAGGCCCTCCGCTGGGGAGGTGCCCCAGGGCCTACCCCCGGCGGAGGACCCGTGGTCGTCGGGGAAACCGCTGGCGACCGCTCTACCCCATCGGCGGTGTCCTGGTTTCCGGTCGTCGTTGATGGCACTAGAGTGTGGCGCAAGGCGGGGCCCTCATCTGGCGATATGAAGCAAGGCCAGTACCTGTGAAGAAGGCCCAGTGCCTGTGAAGCTCGCCGCCCCATGACACTCTCACGTAATAATGAGTGGGGCTGTACACGCCCCGGAGTCTCAGGGGTGCTGGCCTCAGGCCCTGGAGCTCCCTCCCACGCCCAGTGGAAGCACTTAGCTTCGCGCTGGTGAGAAGACGTCCAAGACTAGACTAGGTGCCGGACGCGGCCTTTTGTTTGCTTTCGTTGCTCTTCCCCTTGGTTTTCGCTTTCCCCCGCTGGATTCAAGTTGGATTCGAATTTGAGATTTGCGTGTGTTCGGGGAAGGGGTGCTTAGTCTCGTTCGAGCAATTTCTTGCGTTTTGGTTACCACTTCGCCTCAGCCGCCTCCCCTCGCGAGCCCCTCGTGAGCCGGGTCAGGCCTAGCTTGCGCGCAGCCAGACTGTCGCCGCCGCGTCCTCTCAGGAGGGTGTTTTACTACAGATCCTACGAATTCAATCAGGGGACACTCAGGACACCACAACCCCCCGCGGGCTGCCTTAGGGCCAGCGCGGAACAAGGGTATACTAGCCGACCAGCGCGTCGCTTAAGCCAGCCACTTGGCGTGGGCGCATGGACGATAAACACAAGTTTTACATGAGGGCCCCCCCCTCCAAAATGCTCTCACAGTCATCAGGCCAAAACCTGAGTTCTATTCATGCAGGGTAAGGAAGAAGGAATGATGTAAAGTCAGTCAGACGAATCCCCCAATGCGTCCTTAGGAGCACCACCTGAGCCATTGCTGGCGTCGCTGAACTCACCATCGCTGTCCGCGTTGCCGCCAACGGCGTCAGGGCAGCCCATCGCGCCGCCCTCGTCGGCCGCCACGATCGCATCATCGTTGTCTGAGGCGAAGGCCCTGATAAGAGCATCCACATTGTCCTCCACCCTGTGCGCCAGGTCGCCTCGGACAGCCTGGGGGACTAGGGCGATGGCGGCATCAAAATCAAAATGGGGATCCATGTTCCGGAGGTGACTGAAGACGCAGGAAAAGGCGCGCCTGAGCAGGGCGTGGCTCCTTTCCTCCACCAACCTATCAGCCCTGGTCGACCGCGCCTCCTGCTGCGTCACCACATCAGTGAAGAACTGGAGATTGCCCGCGTAGTTGACTGCGTGCGGCTCGCCGACGGCCTCCTTGCAGATGTTGCCCAAGGCCGCGTTGGCTCTCTCCCGGAGAGTGGTGAGCATGGGGCCGTGCTCATGGTCCAAGATCCGCCGCTGATGTATCTCGTCCGCATTCTGACGCGGGACGGCCTCAGCCTCCTCCACCCGCTGGCGAAGAAGGAGCACCTCATCCTGGGAGGTGGTTAACTCACCTCGCGCCACCTCAAGGGAGGCCCGGGAAGCATCGGCCCGCCGCGCCGCCTCCTCCAGCTTGGCCCTCAAGGTGGCAGTCCTGCCTTCAGCTTCGGCCCGGATCAACCCCAGCCTCTCTTCGAACTCATGCTCGAGGTTCAAATGTGCCATCGCCACTCGACGTCTGACCTCCTCCAGGACGCGGGCTTCCTGTGCAGCAACATCATCCTCCGCCTGCGTCACCAAGCGCTCCCTCATCTCCAGACGCTCGTACTCGCGGGTACGTTCGGCGGCTTCCAGTGTCAGCACCTCCTCACACTTCTGGAGCTCTGCTGAGTCGCCAAAGGCCACCTTCATCGACGCGAGGGCTGCCTCGTGCAGCTCCACCTGCTCCTCCAGCGAGTGGCACCAGGCCAGAAGCTCTCGAGCCCGCTCCTCCGCAGCCGTTCGCCGCTGGTCAGCTTCCTGAGCCTCCTCAACAGCCCGAGACCAGGCCTCCCAAGAGGCCACAAACGACGCCTTGGCCTCTAATTCATCAAGATCATGCTGAGGGTGCGCAAGGGCGATGGCACCCTCCAGCTCACGCCTCTCTGCAGCCAGGCGCAGGCCCTCGGCCTCAAGGCGCGCGTCCTCATCAGCAAGCTCCTCGCCAAGCAGGCTCACTGCGTCAGCCGCCCTTCGAAGGAATCCTTGGCGGAAAGCGCGACGCTCCCGAGCGCGCTCGAGCACGTCTTCCACACCATCATCCGCCCCAAGAAAGCGCCGGGGGCCGCGAGTCAGCACTCCCCCTCCGGGCTGGGGGCTGGGGGCTGGCACCCTCGTGACGGGCGGGCACGGTGCGTCAGAAGCCCGGCCTGGGGCCAGCCCGTCCTCAGGAGAAGAGCGCAGGAAGCGCCTCAGCCAATCGCAGTTCACGACCAGGCGAGAGGCCCATGGCAGGCTGGCTATGCCACGAGAAGGCCCGCGAAGGAGGATCGCAAGGTGCGTGGGGCCACGATGCTCCTCGGGATGGTTCGCCTCTTCGATCGCCCTCACCACAAGGGCTCCGCTGCTCGGAGCGCTCGAGGACAGTGGAGGGGGCGAAGCCAAGGGGGACGGCTCCTCGGCCGTCTCCGCAAGCTCGGCTGGAAGGGGCCTGCGGAGCAAGGGTCAGTACAAGTAACAGAAGGATCGGGAGCCGGGAAAGGAGAAGGCTTACTCATAAGTGGCGAAGTACTTCCTACGCTTCAGCAGGCGACAAGGGTAATCGTCGCCCAGGGCCTCCCTTCTCTTCCGGAGAGCCTCGAAGTTCACGCGGAAGCGGCCCAAGAGTTGGGCGCATGGATCAACCTTCAACGAAGACAGAGCGTCAAGGCGATCTGCGGCAGAGGCGCCTGCCTGATGTACGCTGCCAATCACCTCCCCAAGAGACGTAGCTGGAGCCTCAGGGGCCACGGTCGCAGGCACTGAGGGCAGCTGCTCGCCACCCTCAGCCTCAGCGGCACGGGCCCCAGGAGCTGCTTCCTCATGAGCCTCGCCCGGCGCTGTCACCGCGCCGGGAGCCCCCTCGGCCTCTGGCGCCTCGTGCCTCCCTGCTCCGCCATTCGAGGATGAGTCGCCCTGGCCGACTGGAAGGGCAGTCACCACCACTGGGTTCTCGCGAGGCCCCTGAAGGCCGGCGGGGAGCGGCCCCCACTCATCAAAGACAGGCATCTGCTTCACAAAGTCACCCCTGCTCTAGCAGAGGTACAGCAAGGCCCCTCCCTGCCGGACGCTGCCGGGGTTGGGGTCCCCAGCCAGGGTCAAGAGCGCCGTCCTCAGCACCTCGGGACTCAGGTCCTCTTCCTGGAGCCTCATACGATCCTCACGCCCGCGGAAGGCCCACATCCGGCGAGAGTGGCGTTGAAGAGGAGCAATGCGGCATAGCAGGAAATCCTTCACCACCTTGGGTGCTGTCACGCCAAGCGACCTCAAGAGCGCGAAGCGGTGCCAGACGAAGACGAGCCGGGGTCTCTCAAGCGTCTCCTGGCCCCAGCCTGAATTGGGGACAACAGTTGAGGTCGGCTCCAATAGCAGGGGGCTGGGCACCCCTGCGTCCACATACAGCCACCGCTCGCAGAACCCAACCGCGGGCAGGGGGAGCTTGAAGTCAATCCCAGAGGCCGCCGTCTCAGGCGCGGCAACGAAGCTCACGCAAGCCCAGCATTGGGTAGGGTCGACAAGATGCAACGAGAAGAAGTGGCGCAGCAAGGCAACCGAAGGAGGGATGCCCACCATAGCTTTGCAAACAAAGACGAAGACCGAAAGGAGGGTGATGGATTCAGGACCCAGATGCATCATGTGGATCTGATAGTGGGAATGCATGGCGTTGAAGAAATCGGAAAAGGGGGGAACCAGACCCGCTCACAGGGCGTCGGCAAGATACGGGACCTTGGTGGCTGTCCTGTCGATGGAGAAGTGGGACGCGGGCCAGGCCGCCCGCATTCATTGAAGATGGTGGCCAGAGCCAAGCTGACCTTGCCCAAGCCCTCGGCGGGGGCTTCCGACGGCGGCGGGCAAGGCGGAGACACGGGTTTCTTCCCTCTCCCCTTCTTCGTCGGAGCCATGGCGATGGGAAGGGGGGAGGGAGGTTCGAGATTGAGTTGAAAACAGAAACCGGAGTTCGAGCGGAGGAAGGACAGAGGGTGCTCGAGCGATAAAAGGGGAACGGCTGTGTATGACTACGGGTCCGCCTAGCATGGCGCAAGATAAGGAGGGCGTGGGGGAACAGTGCCGCCCACGTCCAATCAACCGCCACGCGGTGCCCAAGGCCGCAGCCTGTTAGGGCCCGCGGCGCTTCGCTCTTGCCCTTCCGCCTCCCTACACGGACAAGCCCGGGCGCGCCTTGGGCCCGGGGGCTACTATCGGTGTTCTGGGAATGGGGGTCCCCAGACTTTCCTGCCTGCGGCCTGTGGCGTGGCTCAAAGGAGGGCCCAGCTTGGCCTGTCTTCACCAACACAAACCCAAGACCCTCGCGAGGGGCCAAGCCTCGCGGGGCGGACGACGCGGAGCTTCCTCAGGCACGGCCTCGTCAGGCTGACTCACGAGGAGGCGGAGAGATCAAGGCGGGGTACCTCACGAGGTGCCCGTGACGGAAGCCATGACGACTCAGGGCGCCAGGCGGGTCCCAGCCCGCGCAGCGTCCTCCTTCCCTCTTTGGTGCAAAGGGGGCAAGCGCAGCCGTGGAGTACCGAGGCATCAGGCAAAGGTTGCCATTTCGGTGCAACGAGACCAAGACCAGGAGGACTACGAGACGGAGGTCACCATGGAGCCCAAGACGGCGTCATCACCAGAGCTTTGGACAGGCGAAGACTGCTTTTGTCAGGATAGCTGATACTTGCTGTCCGCCTTCAAATTAGCCCGCCATTGTTGGCTCCCTTCCCTCTCAATATTTGGGGAGAGCACCAGGGCCTTTATAAATAGGACAAGCCACCCCCAGGGTAGAGGGGATCGAGAATCAGCCAACCCAGAAACAAGCTGGGGTCGAAATCAGGGCCGGTCAGTTGGAGGAAAGGAGAGAGAGAGAGAGAAAGGTGACTGAACTCCCCCGAGTAGTTCATCCCCCCAGCCAAGAACAGACCCTCGCGAGGCTGTTCTCCCTTGTATTGTTCATCATCATCAGCCCAAGAGGCAATCCACCACACCACACACTGGAGTAGGGTATTACACCACAACGGTGGCACGAACCAGTATAAACCCTGTGTCTCCTGTGTTGTTCTTTCCTTAGTTTAGATCCTAGCATGGCGGAGGGGTGCAGGTAGGTAAGGGGCGAAATCTCCATGCGCACCCCAGTGTTCGAACCTCAAGGGTCTGCCGGAACCCGAAATCCGACAAGTCCCCTCCCTTTGTCCATTTTCCGCATATGCGTAATCTGTCTTGTTTCCCTTTCTTTATTTTATTTCTTTAGGCCTCCAAGGGTCACCTTGTGCCTCACTTGTACATTATAGATATTCTAGCCGCACTCTATACACCTGGGGGCTTCTTTCATAGGATCTTAAATTATTCACCTGGGCATCACGCCCAACACATGTGTTATACTTCCGCATGTACCTTTTTTCACCATTATATGCATCGATATGACTTAAGTTTTGGACAAGCTGGGTTGCTTGGCTCTTGTATTTATGCCCTACGTTCCCGTTAATTCGGCTAGGGCATAAGGGGAGCACCTCTGCGATTGTTACCGCCGGGTCAGGCGGACGTGTACCTGAGACTGGGTGAAGCTGAAAGCTAGCGTTCTTAAGAGAATATTCGGTCGGTGAACAAAAGATGACTTTTATTTATAATCCATATCTGCCCCGAGATGTTTTTTCTGTGCTTCTTGTCGCAGTCCGGACATGCACTTTAGGGCATGCCTACCCAAGGAAAGGAACCCTTAACGGAACTATTCTCTCTGGAAGATGTTTCTTACTACCCATGTAATATAACATAACTAGTTGGGCACTTGTCTGATAAAGCACTCATGACCCCTAAGCCTGGTCTCCACGCATGCACCGGTTCTTACATAACCGAAAGGGTATTCGGATACACTCTGGACTGTCAGGTCCCGAGGTTGAAGCGAAAAGGCCCGCCACGACAAACGATCTACAATCAGGCTAGAAGGCATCATACATGTCACTTTAAAATTACATAGTCAATTTGACTGGTTGAATTCCTCTTCAATGCCATCTAATAGGCTGTCTAGTCTACAGTCCTGTCGGGAATACTTGGCGGCTAATTCTACTTGGTTGTACACTAAACTGACAGGGATCTCCTTGCCATCAGGCCCCACAGGTCCGACTTCGGCCATGTGGTTCGTGTCAGCCTTCGTGTACCGTGTCTTCACCATTGCCCAGGCTTCCCTGGCACCCTGACGGCAGGCCGATATCTTCCATAATCGGAAGCGCCGCCGTGCTCCCTTTAGCCTTTCTGCAAGCTCTCCAAGCCCTTCGGGTATGGAGACAGACGACCACAAGGCCTCGGCAATGCCTTGCATCACCTGCCGAACTCGTTCGTGCAACTGCGAGAGCTCGGGAAGAAGATCACCCGTCGAACCAGGCATCTCTTCGGCAGGACGACCTGTAAGCATACCTACAAACATAACTTTGTCAGCCAGCTTCCTCGTCGAACTCTTTTTTCAAAGTTCATTCAAGCACTTACTGAATATGCCGCGTCGAAGCCGTCGATTCTCCTTAACAGAGTCCGACAGTTGGGCACGAACATCTTTTAGTTCCACGCCCAGCTTAGTGTTGGAATCTTGGAGATCATTCTTCTCATGCCTCACCCTCGTCAGCATACTGTCACCGGCCTTCAGCTCGCGTATGAGCTGTTGCTTATCCGGATTTACTCCAGCGTCATCTGCAATTTTATCGTCAGATCTGCGTATACGCCGCACTCTAATACGATACTTATCATTTGAAGGATATGTTACCAGAGGGGGTCTTTTTGGGCTCCCCCGCTGCGGCTAGTGCGGCCTGCAGTTGGGCCTTGAACTCTTCCAGCTCCTGGGACAGTTGAGTATTCTTTTCTGTAAGAACCTGCATAACAAATGATCCTTAAATCAGTTATCCTAACTGTTTCAAGTCTCAGGGGCTGTTGATATATATAATCATCAAATTTTCTCACCCGTATGTCTTTTACATACTGCTCCATGGCTCTGGCTAGACCATTTTGAGCGACACGGAGGTGCGCGTCTCCCGAGTTGAAGGCATCCAATGCCTCTTGGGAGAAACAAGCGTCATGAAGAACAGTCCGGTGATGCATGTGGTTCATGGCACTTTCCACCTCGGAATGGATGGCGGACAGTTTATCCGCATCCTCTATCGGAGGAGCACCCGGCGCACGCCTTGTATTCGTTCCCGCCTCTGAATCCGGCCTTGGAGCCTGGCTTGTGGAGGCGCGATTAGTATCCTCTCCGGGTATAGTCCGGCGAGCTCTCTTTTTCCTGAAAAGAAGGCATGGGCGTTAATATACCTCCGCAAATAATGTCTTGCAATAAAGACGGCGCGCCATACCACTGCGCCAGTGCCTCAATCCGGAGTGCAAATCTTTTCAACTTGCCTGGCTTTGTGGCCCCTTGTTGGCTAGTTGCCACAGGCTAGACCTTCTGCCCCGAGGACCTCCCCTACAAAACACGGCTATTATACGACAGTCAAAAAGCGCAAGGACGGATCCCTTTTTACGTGCTGGGACTTCGGTCTCAGTCACCTATGAGGCTGGAACTAGCCCAGGGTAATCGGCCGTAATGGCCACCAAGGCATTGTCATTACTCCGTTGGTAAAATACCCCATCGATCAGCTCCACAGATATGTCTGGATCCTCCTGGGAGGCGGGGTCAAGGGACCGTCCGGGGTCCTCGGGTTGCGGAGGAGGGCTGTTTATCTCCTTTACTGCCTGGCGCAGCTCCTGCGATAAAATCGCTGGAATAAATACTTAACTACGGGAATACGAAATGGATGGGCAATAAAAAGTCTCCGCTTACCCCGCTCGGAGGATTGTACATAGAAAATCCGCCCTCCGGGTTGACACGAAGGAATTCCTCCTCTTCTCCCTTGTACAAATTGGATAAGATCTTTATTAGATCGGCAGCTGATCCCGGCCCTTTGCGGCCGTGGCCAGTGGCGTCATCCTCCCCGTTGAAATCCCACATGGGGTGGCCTCTATACTGCAGCGGCTGCACCCCTCGCATGATGCATGTGGCCATGACCTCGATCATGGTCAATCTGGTTCGAGCTAAAAAACTTATCTGGCTCATCAGGTAAAGAATGTCCTTGTCATCTTCCTCTAGGGAGCTCCGTGGATGCCAGCTCCGCGCTTCTTCAAAGGTGCGTTGTTGAACTCCGGAAGGCCGATCCGAATAAGGTCCGGGAGGGGGACATCTTCTATATAAAACCATTCTGAAGGTCAGTCTTCGGACGTCTTCTTCGGGGTCCTGGATAGGTATTCGGTCCTGGCAATACGCCACACTTCGGCTCCGTCCACTTGATATATTGACCCCTTCTTAGAACGGGGCACAAGGCAGAACAACTTCTTCCACAGAGCGAAATGAGCCTCACAGCCCAAAAATAACTCGCAAAGGGCTACGAATCCCGCGATATGCAGCAGGGAGGCAGGCGTAAGGTTGTGCAACTGGAGGCCGTAGAACTCCAGAATCCACCGGAGAAACGGATGAATTGGGAATCCGAGCCCTCTTACCAAATAAGAGACAAGGCATACCCGCTCTCCCTTGGAGGGATTGGGACGGCTCTCTGCTTGCTCTCTGCCATTGTATGTGGCAAGCCCGGCTTGAACCGGGAACAGGTACGCTGGGGGAAGAAATCCCTTGGACTGAAGCATCACCAATTTGCTGTGCAGGACGGAACATCTCTCCCAATCTCCCGGTTTGGAGCTAGGGGTGCGAGAGGAGGAGATGCGTCGACCGGCCATGATGGAATGGATCTCTGTCGGGTGCGCTCCGATGAAGGCTCGCCAGGGGGGATAGTGTGATTTGGATTTGAATCCTCGTCTTTTTAAATAGGCGGCTCATTCACATAGCTAGGGGGGTAAATATGAAAACATCCTGGCTCTTCACATTCGCTCGACACGTGGAAAGTGGCCATTATTGGGCGTGGAATCCGAGGAGTACAAACATTCACAAGAAACCGGACATTATTTCAACAGGTACATAGAATTTGGAGAGGAACCCGCCTTGCAATGCCGAAGACAATACTGCGCGCCGGACTCGTCGTCATTGAAGCCTGGTTCAGGGGCTACTGAGGGAGTCCTGGATTAGGGGGTCTCCGGACAGCCGGACTATCTCCATTGGCCGGACTGTTAGACTATGAAGATACAAGATTGAAGACTTCGTCTCGTGTCCGGATGGGACTCTATTTGGCGTGGAAGGCAAGCTAGGCAATACGTATATGGATATCTCCTCCTTTGTAAATGACCTTGTGTAACCCTAACCCTCTCCGGTGTCTATATAAACCAAAGAGTTTTAGTACGTAGGACATCAATCACAACAGACAATCAGACCATAGGCTAGCTTCTAGGGTTTAGCCTCTTTGATCTCGTGGTAGATCTACTCTTGTAACACCCATATCATCAATATTAATCAAGCAGGACATAGGGTTTTACCTCCATCAAGAGGGCCCGAACCAGGGTAAAACTTCGTGTCCCCTGCCTCATGTTATCATCCGGCATAGACGCACAGTTCGGGACCCCCTACCCGAGATCCGCCAGTTTTGACACCGACAAGGTGACATTGGAGTATCTAGGTGACATTAGGGTTTTGGTTGATTTGTATCTTAAGGTGTTATTTTACTAAGAACTCTAGGGCTGTTTGTGACACTTATAGGAATAGCCCAATGGATTGATCGGAAAGAATAACTTTGAGGTGGTTTCGTACCCTACCATAATCACTTCGTTTGTTCTCCGCCATTTGTGACTTTGGAGTGACTCTTTGTTGCATATTGAGGTATAGTTATATGATCCAATTGTGTTATTATTGTTAAGAGAACTTGCACTAGTGAAAGTATGAACCCGAGGCCTTGTTTCCTAGCATTGCAATACCGTTTATGCTCACTTTTACCACTTGCTACCTTGCTGTTTTTTATATTTTTAGATTACAAAAACCTATATCTACCATCCATATTGCGCTTGTATCACCATCTCTTAGCCGAACTAGTGCACCTATACAATTTAACATTGTATTGGGTGTGTTGGGGACACAAGAGACACTTCGTTATTTGGTTGCAGGGTTGTTTGAGAGAGACCATCTTCATCCTACGCCTCCCACGGATTGATAAACCTTAGGTCATCCACTTGACGGAAATTTGCTATTGCCCTACAAACCTCTGCACTTGGAAGCCCAACAACATCTACAAGAAGAAGGTTGTGTAGTAGACATCAGTGCGCTGAAGCTTTCCTTCCGCTGCTCATGGAACGCGAGCTCCTGCGTTACAGGCCGGTCGACGACCTCTACGAGGACTGGTTGGACCGCATCGCCGAGCTCGTCAGTGCCGCTGGAGGCTCTCCTGCACCATATCTCTCGCTGCCTCGCCCAGCTCCGCCCGTGGGCGATGTAGGTCACGGAGCGCCTCCGCCGCCTCCGCATCAAGACGGCGGCCTCATGCCGAGACGCGCAGCTCACGGAGCACCACCGCTCCTCTGCATCAAGATGGTGTCCTTGCCTCAAGACCCGCGGTCCCGCGGCATGATCCACCGCACCGTGTGCCCGCGCACGAAGAAGGAAGCTGCCAAGAGGTTCCCCGGCCGCAAGAAAATGCTCGAGCGCTCCCTGCACCACCACGACAAGACCGCGTGCCGCCTGTTGCAGCGGTGTGCAGATATCAAGGGCAAGCTCCGCCCCTGCAGAGGGCCCCGGTGGCCACCGCTGGCTGCCGCGCCTTCACTCCCGAGCTGCGTAGTGTCGTCTAGATAGGCAAGTTCAAGCCGGATCTGCCTCCTCGCTACGACGGCATCCCCGATCCCGCAGAGTTCCTATAGCTCTACGAGCTGAGCATCGAGGCGGCCAACGGCGATGAAAAATTCATGGCGAACTGGTTTCCCATGGCTCTCAAGTATGGCGCTCGCTCGTGGCTCCTGAACCTGCCTCCAGGCTCGATCTCCTCCTGGGGTGAGATGCGCGACCGCTTCGTTGCCAACTTCCAGGGCACTCGCGACCACCCTCCGGCCACAGGTGACCTCTGCCGCATCAAGCAACAGCCGAGAGACACCCTGCAGAAGTACATCCAGTGCTTCAACATCGTGCGTCTCAAGATACCCAAGGTGACGGACGAGGCCATCATCTCAGGGTTTTCCGATGGCGCCTGTGACATCAAGATGAAGGAGGAGCTCGCCATCCACGAGGAGCTATGCACGACTCTGGAGTTGTTCAACATAGCAACCAAGTGTGCAAGAGCTGAGGAGTGGCGTCTCTCCCTCCTTGAGCTCTCTGCCGCAGACCCAGAGGAGAAGAAGGCCAAGGTCATGGACGTGAAGCACAAGGGAGTGGCCGTACTCGTGGCAGAGCCAGACACAAAGCGCGACCGGGACCTCCCCGAGTCGCCCAAGGGCGGCCTTCCGTTCTGCGCCTTCCATAACGTGCGCAGCCACAACACCAACGATTGTCAAGAGCTCAGGGCCATTCGAGATGGACGCTTCGGTCGACGCCCAGAGCACAACAACCGGGGCTATGGCCGAGGAGGAGGACGAGGCGGAGGACGTTGGGATGACCGCGGCCCCCGCCAGGAGTGGCGCGACCAGCCTCGTGAGGACGCCTAGAGGGACCAGCCTCACAAGGACCATCCTCAGGGCAATCTTGGTCTCCCTCCGCTGCCGCCACCACCAAGGAGGAACGACGACCACCATCAGGATGTGGGGCTGGAGGCTTCCAGGAGCCGCGCACCATCGCTTGCATCTTGGGTAGTGCTTAGGCCCCGGCTTCCCAGCGCATCTTCAAGCAGTTCTCTCACGAGTTGAATGCAGCCCTCCCCAAGCTTGAGGCCATGCACCCACTCAGATGGTCCAAGTACGCCATCAGCTTCAGCTCGGCGGACCAGCTCAAATGCGCGGCGACCGCCGGCGTCCTCCCGATGCTCTGCTCACCCATCATCAGCAATGTCCAAGTCACCAAGACCCTCATCGACGAAGGCGCAGGGCTCAGTGTCCTGTCCGTCGAGACGTTCGGCAGCCTCCAAGTGCCATACGACCAGCTTCAGCCCACCAAGCCTTTCTCAGGAGTGACCCATGGCTCCACCACCCCGATAGGGCAAGTTCGCCTCACTGTCACCTTCGGTCAGCACGACAACTACCACACCGAGCTCATCGACTTCGACGTCGCCCATATCCGTCTTCTGTGCAATGCCATCCTCGGTTACCCAGCGTTAGCCAAATTCATGGCAGTGACCCACCATGGCTACAACATCCTCAAGATGTCGGGAAGCAGCGGAATCATCACAGTCCCCCGCGAAGAAAGAGACATGGTGTGCTCCCTTGAGCGCGCCTTCCAAGCCGCGGCAATCGAAGACCCTGACAGCGAGGGCGCGTAGTACCCTCCTAAGGCCACACCTAAGAAGAAGCAGCTACTCCGCACAGGGCCTCAAGGGGGCGGCACCTCTAGCGGTGCCACATCAGGATCGGCACCCGCTCCTGGGGCACCTCCCTCCCTCACATAGGAAGGCGCGCCCGGCGCCCTCCTCCGGCAGGGCTCGGGGGCTCTCTTCTGGACGGCCTCAGACCTGGCCAACATCACGAGGGAGGCGCTCGGGCACCACGTGGAGGCGTGCTTCGTGGCATGTTTCCCTCAGGAGGGCACCGGGCGAGGAGCGCCCGACGCTCAGGAGTTCATCATCAAGGCCACTCAGGAGCTTCACGAAGCAAGGGCAATAGGCAGCGACCGCCGCCCACCTGGGCGAGGGTGGCGAGCTGCGCGTCTGCGTCGACATCCTAGGGATCAACATGGCCACATCTCAGCAGCGCTTCTGGCCTTCACGTGCTGGCCGGTGTGAGGGTCCACCACACAGCTACGTTCGCATGCCATTTGGCCTGCCGAGCATGCAGCCACCTTCTAGTGCAATCTACGGAGCATCCTGGCGACCCAGGAGCCAAGGCATCACGCGGTCCTGGCGAAGATGGAGATGGTCCTCAGGAGGCCACCTAAGCCCCCAGAGCCTCCCGAGACTCAGGGTCTCAACGGCTCGTGTGGAGCGACTTCTTCAGTGCACGCCTTCAGCTACCCCAACGCTCCTTCGACAACAAAACGAGGTGACATTTTCCAAGTCCATGCAGCTGGGAGTGCCCCTCGGGCTGCATTATTCCTAGGTCGCATGGGCATGTGCCTACGGCGTGTATCCTCCTGCATCTTTAGCTTACCCTACTGGGGGCGCCCCTCGGGCTGCATCATCCCCAGGCCGCCCGGGTCCGACCCAGTGGCATGTATCGTTCTTGCATTTACCCAAGCTTGTTTGATTTCCATGCATGAGTTATTTATAGTCATCACATGCTTGATTGCCACCCACCGCGGTAGCCATTCACGCCGGCACGGCGCTTGTGCTCGGGTCCGTCCCTGCAACACTAACAAATCTAAGCGGTCGAGCTCTGGCTCGCGGCACGCCCGCGCACATCACCTCACCAGGCCCTTAGTGCCTTAACCTTCTTGCGGAGTGACTAGTGGTAGACCGGCAATCGTAGTGGCAATTTATGTCCCTCCTCGCGCTAACCTGCAGGAGCCTCCTGAAGATAGCAACAGGCGGTACCGCGGGCTCCCACTTCTCCCATGCAATTCTCTTGCACGTTAAAAGGGGGGCTCCTGAGCTTCACGACTCAGGAGACCTTACAGGCACTCCAGCCCTCACCCCCTAGCCTCGACCATGCCACCGCGACCTTGCATACCAGCGGCGGCTGAGCTCGCTCGAGGGCCGAGACCTGAGGACGTAGAGCACACAGAAGAACGGGCCAAACCTGGCTACACTACGGCCATGGGCACACGAGTCTGGCGCAGCACAAGTAAACAACTCCGGACTACCAAGATAAGTTTCGCACCCGGGTCGGCCAAGCTGTCGGATTTTGGGTTCCGGCAGACCCTTAAGGTTTGAACTCTAGGGTGCGCACGGAGATCTTTCCCCTACCGACTCGCGCTTCTACGGCTCGCAAGAAATCTAGGCTGGGAAGAAAAACACTCAAGGGACACGAGGTTTATACTGGTTCGGGCCACCGATGTGGTGTAATACCCTACTCCAGTGTGTGGTGTGGTGGATTGCCTCAGGGGCTGATGATGAACAATACAGGGGAAGAACGGCCTCGCGAGAGGTGTTCTTGAGCTGGTGCGGTGTGTTCTACTCGGACCGGATCTCCCTCTCTCTTTCTCTTCTGTCTGTTTCTCTTTTTTTCCTCTCCTCTTTTCTCTGGTGGTTAGTCCTATTTATAGAGGCCTTGGCCCTCTTCCCAAATAATGAGCGGGAAGGGCGCCAACAATTGGCCACTTTGTAGGGGAACATCTAGTACAAGTTATCCTGACCAAAGGTGGTCTTCGGCTGCCAAAAGCACTGGTGATGACGCCGTCTTGGGCTCCATGGTGACCTCCGTCCTGCTGCTCTGCCGGTCTTGGTCTCGTTGCACCGGAATGGTATCCTTTGCTCCCTTTGCACCGAAGGGGAAACAAGGACATTGCGCAGGCCGGCACCCGCCTGGCGCACGCCTAATCTTGATCGTCATGGCTTGCGTCACGGGCTCCTCGCGAGGCACCCCTACCTTGATCTCCCTGCCTCCTCGTGAGCCTGCCTGATGAGGCTGCTCCTGAGGAAGCCTCCTATCGTCCGCCCCGCAAGGCTTGGCCCCTCGCGAGGATCTTGAGTTTGAGCTGATGAAGCTGGGCCGCACTGGGCCCCCACTCGAGCCACGCCGCAGGCAGGCAAGTCTTGGGACCCCCGTTCCCAGAATTGAGACAGTAGCCCCCGGGCCCAAGGCGCTCCCTGGCTTGGCTTAGCAGACAAGCGAAGGGGCAAGTGCGAAGCGCCGCGGGCCCCAATAGCCTGCGGCCTTGGGCACCACGTGGCAATTGATTGGACGTGGGCGTCTGCGCTTCCCCATGATGCCTCGGCAACCACTCGACTTGACAAGTCCCTGCATGCAGAGAAATGGGTCATAATTACCTGCGATCGTGGTGGCTGGCGGTTGGCCTTCTCCGACTATAAGTACAGGGCCGCGTGAGCCTCGTTAGCTTATCCCTTCCTGCTACTCCTTTCCTTCTTCTTCCTCGTCCTTGCTTCTCCCTACGCCAATGGCATCGATCCGCCAGTTTTCTGCAGAAGAGAAGGGAAAGCCCCCCCCCCCCCGAGAAGGTCCTGACCCTCTTCCGCCGAAGAAACGGCTAGTTCCCTACCGCTGAGATGAGGGTGCTTGGCAGGAGGCATCGAGGCCCTGGTACGAGCGGCCGCCGCCTGGGTTTCCACTGCCCTTGTACGCCCGAATCGAGGGCCCTGGGGAAGAGGGCGTCGAGCGACACCGACGGTGCCGCTGCCGATGCCGGCGAGTCACGATGGTGCGCGTCGTTCCTCCTGGAGTCCACGCCAAAGGGCTCCTCCTATGAGCTCGTGCTTCACGCCGCCATGCCCCCATGCTCTTGGATCCGCCTTCCTCCCTCCCTCGCCTTCGAGATGACACCGAGCGGGTCTCTAGAGCTCTGGCTGCAGCACGCCAACTGCAGCACCCTCGCGACTGTAGCGGAGGTCGCGGTTGTCGCTCCGGGCAAGGTCTACATGACCCGGGGCTGGGGGTGAGATCGCCCGGGTCTATCGGACAGAGGGTGCCCTCGTAATTCATCTTGAATACGACGGCGCCTCACTGATGTTCTTCAAGGTCTTCGATGCTGAAGGATGCCGGTTGGAGTGCTGCCCCAAGGAAAGCGGCAGGGGTATCGGACTGGCGAGGACCTGGCCCGCCCATCGGCCCTCCGGCAGCTCTTCAGGTGGCAGAAGAGGAGCTGGGGAATCCAGCGGCTCCCCTGAGCTTCTCATGACTCCAGAGACGAGCGACGACAGCTACGAGCTTCCGAGCTTGCGCCGTGCTCGGAGTAGGGAACTGCATCGGGCCGCCGATGCCACTGATCTGGGTGGGGTTGGCGCCGGCGCCGGGCAGTCCACTGTTGATGATGGCGTCGCTTGCGGAGGTGCAGGCAATTAGCGTTCCTTAGGATTAGCACCTTTTGTTCCCTGCGAGGAATCGAAGCTACACCCCGCGGGGGTATGTAAGGCGCCTGCCATGTCTTTTGCGAACATTATATCCCTAATATGAATCGATGCGAGATGCTTGTCCTGTCCCGGATCAGCTCCTCCTTTCTATCCTCACGAGGACTTAGCGCTCTACACTGACAGGTCCCAGTCCCCAGGCAGGCTTCAGCTGTCGCTGGTATGCCAGGTCGCGATGCCGTGGTCAAGGCCAGGAGGTGAGCGGCCCGAGGTCCAGTAAGAGCCCCCGAGTCACGATGCTCGGGAGGTCCCCTTTAGCGCTCGAGCAGCCCTCGCTGGGCGAGAAAGGAAGGCAACGTCGTCGTGACAGAGCTGCACTAGGCGAGGGTTTGGTGCTGCGTTGGTCCAGCTCTTGTAAGGGCGTGACTTATCTTTTGAGTTTGGAGTAGTTGTTCGACGGGGCGCCCGGCCCGAGTGGCGGTAGCTGAGGTGCTGCTGGGTTAGGTCCTCGCGAGCTTCTTCCCACTTCCCCACACTTTCCTTAATGCTCTACATCCTCAGGTCCCGGCCCTCGAGCGAGCTCAGCCGCCGCTGGTATGACAGGTCGCGATGCCGTGGGTCAAGGCCAGGGGTTGAGGGCTGGAGAGCCAGTAGGAGCCCATGAGTCACGATGCTCAGTCGCCCCCCTTTAAACGTGCAAGCGGTCCGTGCCGGAGAGAGGGAGAGATAGCCCGCGATGTCCCCAATGTTGCTCCTGGAGTGGTTCCTGCATACCAATCATAAGTAGAGACAAGATCTGTCGCTACGGTTGCCAGCCAACCATTGGTCGCTCCAAGGGAGTGATTGGGGCACTGAGGGCCTGGTGAGGTGGCGCCTTGCGGGGCTGCCGCAGCTAGAGCTCGACCACTTAGATTTATCGACGTTGCAGGGACGGACCCGTACGCAAACGTCGTGCCAGGGCGAGCGGCTCCATGGGTAGATGTTAATCGAGCAGGCGATTAGGTCAGGTATGTTAAGTACGAAGGAGCAAATCCGTTTCAGGTAGATGCGGAAAAAGTAGACGCCGCTGGGCCAAGCCCGAGCAGCTTGGGGATGATGCAACCCCAGGGGCGCCCCCAACAAGGCAGGTAAAGACCGTAAGCAAAACGGATACATGCTGCAGGGACGGACCCACGCGACCTGGGAACGACGCGGCCCTGTGGGCTCTCCCAGCTAAAAATGCAACTTGAAAGATGTCACCTGATGCCGTTGAAGATGAAGTGATGCCGAAGAAGTGGGCGCCGCGCGGTGAAGACGTCGACCCTGACGAGCCCCCAGGCCTAGGAGCCTCGGGAGGCTCCGGGGGCACGGGTAGGTCTTCGAGGGCCATCTCCACCTCCGCCAGGAATGCACAATGCCTAACCTCATGAGCCTCCAGAATGCTCCTCAGCAGGCGCTGATGAGCGGCGACCGCGTTCGGCAGGCCGAAAGGCATGCGAATGTAGCTGTGAGGTGGACCCTCACAACGCCCCACGTGCGAAGGCCAGAGGTGCTCCTGAGACGCGGCTCGGTTGAGCCCTGGCACATCGATGCAGACACGCAGCCCACCATCCTCGCCTGGATGTGGGGCCACAGCGGGCAAGCGGCGGCTCCCGCGCATGACTCTCGAGTCCTGTAGCTCCTGGGTGTTTCCTGCGATGAACTCATGAGGGTTTGGTCTTCCATGCCTCGTACCTTCTTGAGGGAAACGTGCCTGGAAGCACCCCTCCAAGTGGTGCCCGAGTGCCTCCCTCGTGACCTTGGCAAAGTCGGTGGTTCTCCAAGAAAGAGCCCCCGAGTCCTGCCTGAGGAGGGCACCGGGCGCACTTTCCTATGCGACAGAGGGTGGCGCTCCCTGAACGGGCGCAAATCCAGATGCAACACCTCCGGAGGCGCCTGCCTCCTTATGGCTTCGGCCAGGCGAAGCCTTCTTCTTCTTAAGGGTCGCCTTGGGAAGTCTTCCGCTCCTGTGATCTAGGTCTTCGATTGCTGCGGCTTGGAATGCATGCTCAAGTGAACACACCGCATCCCTTTCCTCACAGGGTACGGTGATGACTCCACCACTTCCTGGCATCTTGAGGACATTGTAGCCACGGTGAGTCACTGCCATGAACTTGGCTAGGGCTGGGTACCCGAGGATGGCGTTGTATGGCAGGCGAATGTGGGCGACGTCGGAGTCGATGAGCTCGGTGCGGTAGTTGTTGCGCTGCCCGAAGGTGACTGGCAGGTGAACTTGCCCTATCGGAACAGTGGAACCATCAGTGACTCCTGAGAAAGGCTTGGTCGGCTGGAGCTGATCATATGGGACTTGGAGATTGTCGAACGTCTCGACGGACAGGACGTTGAGTCCTGCTCCGCCATCAACGAGGGTCCTGGTGACCTGCACATTGCTGATGACTGGGGAGCAAAGCATCAGGAGGACTCCGGCCGTCGCCGCGCACTTGAGCTGATCCGCTGAGCTGAACGTGATGGCGCACGCAGACCACCTAAGAGGACGTGTGGCCTCAAGCTTGGGGAGGACTGCATTCACCTCACGAGCAAACTGCTTGAAGATGCGCTGTGATGCTGGGGCCTGGGCGCCACCCTAGATGCAACCGATTGCGCACGGCTCCTGGAAGCCCACAGCCCCCTCGTCTTGATGTTGGTCTTCGTTCCTTCTTGGTGGTGGCAGTAGAGGAGGGAGGCCTGCGTTGCCGTGCGGGCGATCCTCACGAGGCTAATCCCTCCAACCTTCCTCGCGAGGCTGGTTCTGCCAGCGATCCTTGCAAGTTCGGTCACGCCACCCTTGGCAAGGGCCACGGTCTTCACATCGTCCTCCACCTCTTCCTCCTCCTCGCCATAGCCCCTGTCGTTGCGCTCTGGGTGTCGGCTGATACGCCCATCTCGCACGGCCCTGAGCTCCTGGAATTCGTTGGTGTTGTGGGTGTGGAGGTCATGGTATACGCAGTATCGGCTGCCCTTGGATGACTCAGGCTGATCCCTGCCTCGCTTGGTGTCTGGTTCCGCAGCGAGCACGGCAGCTCCCTTACGCTTCATGTCCTTGGCCTTGGGTCAGCAGCCAGGAGCTCAAGGAGGGAGAGCTGTCCTTCCTCAGCCCTTGTCGGGTGGTAGGTGCGACATAAGCCAACGGGTGGCTTATCATTGTGGGAGCCAGTAAAGCATCGCCGGTGCCTGGAAACGGGATGAGGCGAAGACATGCACGCCGGCGAATCTTACCCAGCTTCGGGGCTCTCTATGGAGATAACACCCCTACTGCTGCTCTGCGGGGTCTGCGCATGGTCACTAGACGAACAAGTAGCTACACGATGCTCCTTGAGCTGTTTGGCGAGAGGAGGAAGAAGGGCTCTGCTTGCTCTCTTCTTCTCCCTACGTTGTGTCTAAAACTAGCAGGGATCCATCCCCTTTGCATGGGTGTCCCGAGGGGTTTCTATAAGCATACCCCCCGGGGGTACAATGGTAATCCGGCTGGGCGTGGGGCCCAGCCATCTGTGTCTTCGCTCCCCGGCTTCTGCGCCGACTGCTGGGGCCCGCCAACTGGTGGGTCCCGCCGGCTGCCGACTCCAGGGTCGACAGGCAGGCCCCACTGTCCAGGGCCTTGTCGGTGGCTAGTTACTGTTGTTCAATCTTGGTGACGAGGGCTTCGCCGAGGTAAGCATGGCTACAGTGCTGCCGTCCGGCGGGCGATCACTGTAGCCCCTCCGCGTCTTGTCTCCTTAATGGGGCATCTTCTTCGAGGGAGGTGGCAAGCCGGCTGTGGGGAGCCGGCTCTATCTTGGGCCGACTGGGGGAGGTCTGGCCGCCTTCGGGTGTCTCTCTGCCCGAAGGGGCCCACCGCCCGTGGGCCGTACTGGCAGCCCGTCGTGGATGACATCAGGGTCAACGTGGCAACAGTGCTGCGCCGGACGGGTCATGGCCACCCGTACGGTGCACTGTGCCAGGCGTGCTCCGGGATTCAGGGGTGGCCAGCCTTACTGTAGCCATGCCCCGTCACATCACCGTTATGTAGGTGCAGACTCCGAGGGTACGATCTCGACCGCTTTATGGGAGCCGGCTCCTTGGAGTCGGCTTATTCGCAGCCAGCTCCTCGGAGCCGGCCCTCCCGCAGCTTTCTTCATGAGGGCTGAAGTCGGGCCGCCTTCTGATAGCCGGCCTGGGAGACAGCCGGCCAGGGGAAGGCGGCCCCATGTCTTGGATTCTTGAGAGCCGGATCGGCTCGTAAGTTTTTCAGAAAGGCCAGGGGGAGCCGGCTAGGCTACCCGTGGTCACTTACTCTGACAGTAGTCCCCGAAGCTGAGCGAGCTTCGAGGCTGATAAAGGGACAAGAAACTTGGTCAGCTTCCTATCATGAGGGGCCGACTTTGCTTGCGCGCGCCGACTTCGGAGGGCTCCGTCTCTCGTAGGCGGGAACGCGGTCGACCTGCGAGCTGTCCGCAGGCTATCCTGCGGGCCACGTGGCAACGAAACCCTGCCAGTGCACGAACGCGACGGGACGCCGCCGCAGGCCCGAGCCCACCACTACTAGGCCTCGGCCCGAGCGTGGATCTTCTGCGGCCCATGCGGACCGCTCGCCTTCCCGCAGCGATTTTATTATGCCATTAGGGCGTAATAATTGCGGGACGTGGGGGAGTGGGCACAGTTGATCCCCACGTTCCCCCATGCCACGCCCCCTCGGCTGCGCTGCGCGGTCTATAAGTAGGGGGAGGAGGGGGAGCGGCAGAGGCTCGCACGCTCTCCCTCGCTCCGCCCCCTCTCGTCTTCCTTCTTCTCCTTACGCCGCCGCAGTAACTCTTTGCTGCGCCGTTCCGCCGCCGCATCGTCTTGCTTCTCGCCGTGCTGCCCCATGGCGCTGTCAAGCTCGTGGGATGGCTCCAACGTCCATGAGGACCACGTCGCGTTCCTCCGCCAGACGCGATGCCTACCCGGCGAGGACTTCGTTCGGGTTCGTCTAGCGCCAAAGAAGGAGGTTTCGCCGGCACCGGAAGAGGGCGAGCGGGTGATCTTCCGCTCGCACTGTCTGCGCGGCTTCGGCCTTCTGGCGAGCGGGTTCCTCCGAGCCTTCCTCGAATTCTACAACCTCCAGCCGCATCACCTCACGCCCAATGCGGTGATGCTGCTGTCGGCCTTCGTCACGCTGTGCGAAGGCTTCCTTGGGGTCCTCCCCACGCTCGAGCTCTGGGCGGAATTCTTCCAAAGCAAGCTCGGCACCGTCGTCGCGGGCGTGCCCGCCCCTTGCGGAGCTTTTATCGCCATGAGGCGGGCAAGCGAGAACAACCCGTTCCCGCCCATCCCGCTGATCCAGTCGGTGAAGCTCTGGCAGAAGTCATACTTTTACGTGAAGAATGTCGCGTAGCAAGGCGACTATGTCAACCTGCCGGCTTATGAAGCCGGCCCGCCGGCTGGGAGGCGACCTTCGTGGAGCTACCGGGCCAGGTCGTTGTCTCAGGCCGGGAACACAGCCGTCTCCCGGCTTCGGGTGATGATCCAGTCGGAGGGCCTGACCGGAGCCAACTTGGTGGCCGCCTTCGTGGAGCGTCGGGTTCTTCCCCTCCAAAGCCAGCCTCACATGGTTTGTCAGATGAGCGGCCGCTTCGACCCAAGCCGGCTGAGCACCAGGGAGATGCCTCATGCGGAGGTCTCCTACATGGTGAACTATATCTCCAACTGCAAGCTCGCCGAGGACTGGCGGTACGGCAAGGGGCCGTACTCTCGCGCCAACCCTCTGCCCGTCGTAAGTTCTTTCTTCTTTTCTTCCTTTGGTAGCCGGCCTTTGATTAGTCAGTTTGCCCCTAGCAGAACCCTCTCCTTCCGCCGACGACCGCGGCCGCAGGGGTAGAGCGCCAGCTCGTCCCTGACCACATGTTGGACGACGCTGATGACCCGGACTTGGGAGCGGCCTCCATGGAAGACGCCATCATGGGGGAAAGCGACGAGGCCGGAGGCACGGGGCTCACGGCCGGCTTCGAGGACTGGCCGGATGATGCCGAGGTTGAAGTCGCCCCGCGCCGCCAGCCGGCGCCTGATCATCAAGGCGCGAGCTCGTCCGCCGCATCGGCTGCTGGCGGCGGCGCCCAGAAGTGCCGGGCCGTGTCGATCCTCTTCGGCAGCCGGCCGAAGAAGTCCAAGGCTTCCACAGCGGCGACCAAGCGAGATGAAGCGGCCGCGAAGGCGGCCCGCTTCCGCAAGGCGGTGAAGCAGCCACAGGCGATCTCAGCGTAAGTCGTCGAATTCTTGGATACATATTTTTTTATTGTTCTTTTCGGTTGAAAAACTCTTCTAAACCTTTCTTTGCTCGCCGGACAGGGCGCCGCTTTCCCTTGAGTGGGGTCCGGGCGGCTCTGTAGTCGGGCCGACTGGAGGGTCTTCAGGCTCCCGCCGTGTGGATCCCCGCGCCGACCTCAGGGAGGCCACGGAGCATAACGCACGAGAGGTGCGGGAGGAGTGGGAGGCGGCGGAGCGAAGGGCTTCCCAGGCGACGAAGGAGCGGGCCGATGCAGCAGGCAAGGCCCAGGCGGAGGCGGTAGCTGCGGAGACGGAGGCGGAGGCTTCGCACAACCAGCCTCCGCTGCTAGCCATTCCCCTCCGCGCCGTGGCCCCCAACATTCATGTGCCTCCGCTGGAGGAGGTCAACCAAGAACCGCCAGTGATGGAGCGGAGGGAGGGGGCGCCGCCGGCAGCGCCAATCGGAGTGGGCCAAGGCGGCCAGTTGGCGGCGGCGCCAGAGCAGCCGGCTGGGGGTGAGCCGGAAGCAGGAGCCGGCCTCGAGGTGCAGCCGGCAATGCGCCGGCGCGCAGGTGGAGGCACCGCTGCACCGGAGCCACACCGAGCTACGGATGCCAGCCGGACGGCGGAGTCCTTGGAGGCGGCCAGCACCGGCATGTCCGAGTGGACTCCCAGTGGCGGGACGGGCGAGCTGAATGTGGCAACCCAAGAGGTTCGGAACCGGCTTCAGGCCCAAGCCGCCTCGCTGCAGCAATACACCCAGGAGTTCCTTGCGACACGGGCCGTCATCCGGGTGAGTCTTCTATCTTTGGTTGTTTTGTTCCCTTGATTTCTTCTGTGGGGGCGCGTCAGCGCACCCACTGGGTGTAGTCCCCGAGATTCAGGCCGACTGTTGAGCAGTCGGGTCGGATCTTCCTTTGACGACTACCTTATTCTCGCCTCCTGTCTAACCTTCCAGGAGTATCATAACCTCCGCGCTGCCGCCTTCAAATCCCAGGCTTAGGCGCTGGGTCAGAGAACTGAAGACCTGATCAGCAGCCGGAGTACGTACTTGGTTTCGTTCATCTACTGTGGGGGCGCGTCAGCGCACCCACTGGGTGTAGTCCCCGAGATTCGGGCCGACTGCTGAGCAGTCGGGTCGGATCTTTCCTGACGACTTCACCTTACTGGTTTTTCTTTTGTCTTTCGTGCTCGCAGAAGCCAATGCCGACTTAAGGGGGCAGCTCAGCGAGGCGCAGGCCGCCCTTCGCGCCAAGGAAACCGAGTACGACGCCCTGGTCTAGGAGCGTGACCGCCTAGCCAAGAAGCTGGCTGACCAGGAGGAGAGCCACAAGGCGGCTCTGAAGAAGGCGCACGATAACGAAGCCGCCCTGAAGGCCGAGTTCGAGACTGAAGCGGCGGGCTGGGCTGAGACTAGGCAAGCGCTGAATGAAGGCTTCGGCCGTATTGAGGATTTGATCGATGGTAAGCCGCTTTCCTCGCTCCTTGCCTGCCCCTTGCCACCTGACTTGTGTTCTGACTTGAGCTGCTTTGTATTCTTTGTGCAGACTACTTTCCTGGCTACTCCGTCTTCACTGCCCAAACCATCGAGGCCCATCACGAAGCGCGCCGGCAGGCGGGGGCTGAAGTCGCGCCGGACGCGAGTCGGTCGCTCGAAGAGCAACTCTTGGGGGTCCAAGCCGGCTCATCGTATGCTTCGCCGCCTCCAGCGCGCCGGAGCGCAGGTGTTGGCCGCCCTCTGGCCAAGCGAGACGATTCCCCGCCCCCCGAGTCGGACAGCCGACTTGCTGGAGGTTGCGGTTGGCCGCTTTGAGGCCTGGAAGGCGTCGGCGGCCCGGCTTGGAGCTGGACGGGCGCTGGAGTTCGTCCGAGCTTGGTATCCGGGGCAGAACCTGGACCAGCTGCGCACCTGGCGGCTGGAGGCCGACGAAGAGCTAGCGGAGGTGCGGCCGGCTATCGCTCAGCGCGCATCGACAATCGCTGAGTGTACTGACATCAGCGTCTTCGCTCCCGAGATTAATGATGACGGCGTTGCCCAGCCGGAGGAGTGGTTCGGGCTGGACCCGGCGGTGGGTGAAGACTCGGCAGAAGAGATCACCTCTAGCGACGAAGGCGAAGATGACGAAGGAGAGGAAAACGAAGACATCGAGCCGGCCGATGGAACAGCCAGCCAGCCTCAGCCTGACCGTGCCTCCAGCAACGAGGCGCGCGCAAGAGCGCCGTCTGCGGGAGGCGGTGATCATGGCGAGGTTCGCCAGCCGGCCACTCCACCAGCCGGCACTGCCATCTCCGCCGACCTGCCCGGCTCGTCAGTTGCTCCACCGGCTTAATCCGCCGTCCTTGTTTTTTCCTGCTTGTTGCCTTCTAAAAAATTTTGTTAAGCTTCCGCAGTTCCACCCACTGGGGTGTATCCAAACTATGTTGAATGCTGGCCTTTTGAAGGTCTTTTATGTAAATATTAACTTGTGCATGTTTGGTTTCCATTCACGTATGCGTTTTATCCTTTGGCTGTTTCCTTTGCCGCCTTCCCCTTTTGGGGAGGCAAGTACTCGAGCTTTCTTGGATTGAAGTGAAGTGAATGGAAGCCGGCCGGCCGGCTACTCTGGTAGTCGGTCGGTGGTGGGAGAGAAACCGGCTTTTGTTATATTAGTCCATTAGTCCCTAGCCGTTTTTCGTGTGGGCGTCCTTTCCTGCCTTTAACTCTTGCCAGCCGGACAGCCGGTTCTTCGAACTGCGACTTTTGGCAAGAGAAGGCTTGGGTGCCGGCACACTACTTGTCTGACCGCGGGTAGGACTTCTAATATAACTCCAGTCGGCCAGTCCCCGGGCCGACTAGTCGAACCCGGTGCCGGAC
Source organism: Triticum urartu (assembly GCF_003073215.2). Taxonomy (NCBI): domain Eukaryota; kingdom Viridiplantae; phylum Streptophyta; class Magnoliopsida; order Poales; family Poaceae; genus Triticum; species Triticum urartu. The sequence goes on from NC_053025.1 coordinate 321,317,770, forward strand.
GGAACAAGTAAATGTAATGACAAGGTCATAAGCATGATACTCTTCATTCATAGATAAAAGATGGCAGTCCCCGAGCTCTCCTCGGGGGGCCTATTGTCTCGTACTTAGTACAAAAGTTAGCGTGATACATACTGCATTTCAGCTGTAAAACCTTCGGAGGAGGTTGGCGTTCCATGGTCGTTCCGACTCCTTGCTGGAGTCGTCTCTCTTTCGTGCCTTCGGCTTCTGCGCGTCGATCAGGTAGTAGGAGTCGTTGCCTAAAGCTCTGCTGATGACGAAGGGGCCCTCCCAAGGTGCCGAGAGCTTGTGCTGGCCTGCTGTTCGTTGGATCAGCCGGAGCACAAGATCGCCCTCTTGGAAGGATCTTGGCTTGACCTTCCGGTTGTGGTAGCGGCGCAGGCCCTGCTGATAGATGGCGGACCGGCTGAGGGCTAACAGCCGGCCTTCTTCTAGCAGGTCGACGCCGTCTTCTCATGCTTCCTTGGCCTCCGCTTCCGTGTACATGGTTACCCAAGGCGAGTCGAACTCGATGTCAGTTGGGATGACCGCCTCGGCACCATACACGAGGAAGAAAGGGGTGAAGCCGGTTGACTTGTTTGGTGTAGTGCGCAGACTCCAGAGGACAGCCGGCAGCTCATCGAGCCAACAGCCAGCTGAACGCTCTAGTGGTACGATCAGTCGGGGCTTGATGCCGGAAAGGATGAGGCCGTTGGCTCGCTCGACCTGGCCGTTTGACTATGGGTGGGCGACGGATGCTAGATACAACCGGATGCCTTGCATCACGCAGAAACATGCCAAGGCTCCCTTGGCGAAATTTGTGCCATTGTCGGTGATGATGCTGTGTGGCATGCCGTACCGAGTTGTTATATCTGCGATGAATGTGACGGCAGTCGGCCCATTCAGCTTCTTGATCGGTTTTGCTTCAATCCATTTGGTGAATTTGTCCACGGTGACAAGCAGATGTGTCATGCCGCCGCGCGCCGTCTTGAATGGGCCCACCATGTCCAGTCCCCAAACGGCGAAGGGCCAAGTGAGGGGAATGGTCTTGAGTGCTGAAGCCGGCATGCGTTGCTTGGAGCTGAAGAGTTGGCACCCTTTGCAATGTTTAACTAACTCCTTGGCGTCATCCAAAGCAGTCAGCCAAAAGAAACCATGGCGGAAGGCTTTGGCGACGAGTGATCTTGAGGCCGCATGGTGGCCGCATTCTCCTTGGTGGATGTCTCTGAGGATTGCAATGCCCTTCTCTTGCTCAACGCATCGCTGGAGGACTCCAGTGACACTGCGCTTGACGAGTTCTCTGTTGACGATTGTGTATGCTCCGGCTCGGCGTTGGACTTGTCTTGCCTCTACTTCGTCAGCCGGCAGATCTTGGTTTATTAGGAAGTTGAGGATGGATTGAGCCCATGACGGAGCTGCGACTTCTTCTATTGCCAAAACGGCTACTGCGACCAGGGCGGGCGGGCTGGGCGGTGAAATGCTGGAGTCGGCCGCCGCCTGTTGTGTTGGTGTAGTCTCCGGGCCGACTACCGCAGTCCCCGAGCCGGGTGAGGCAGTCCCCGGGTCGGGCGTAACTATGGAAGTCCCTGAGCCGCCTGCTGACGTCCCTGGGCCGACTATCGAAGTCCCCGGGTCACCTGCTTGGCTCTTCGAGCCGGACCCGGCCGCGTCGGGGTCAGGCGGCACGAAGATGGAATCTGACTCTGGAGACGGCTTGATAGACGAGGCGTTGTAGAGAGACGCGGGTTGGTATTGTTTGCCGGGTGGAGCCTATTCGAGCCAGAGCATTAGCTGGCTCGTTGTCGGCTCGCGGTACGTGGAGGAACTCGCATCCTTCGAAATACCCACTGATCTGCTAAACGAGGAAGCGGTAGCTTGCCATATTTGCGTCCTTGGCGTCCCAGTCGCCGGATGATTGCTGGACCACCAAGTCCGAGTCGCCATAACATAGGATCCAGCGAATGCCGAGCTCTTTGGCAAGCCGGAGCCCGTGTATGAGCGCCTCGTACTCGGCTACATTGTTGGAGCATGTATCTGAGCTTGTTGCCTTTGGGAGAGGTGAGGACGATGCCGGCTCCCAAGACGGTGAGCATCTTGGACCCATCGAAGTGCATGCGCCAATGAGTGGAGTCGGGAGCCGGCAGCAGGTACTGGGTCTCGGCCCAGTCGACGAGGAAGTCGGCCAATGCTTGGGGTTTGATGGCGGTGCGAGGCTGGTAGAAGATCGCGTAAGGGGCCAGCTCGATGGCCCATTTCGCCACCCGTTCGGATGCATCCCGGCTGCCTATGATCTCGGCCAGCGGGGCGGTGCATACGACCGTGATGGGATGCTCTTGGAAGTAGGGCTTCAGCTTCTTGGCGGTGAAGTACACGCCGTAGCACATCTTCTGGTAGTGCGGGTAGTTCTGCTTCGAGGTAGACAACACCTCGCTCAAATAGTACACCGGCCTCTGGACCGGCTGGGCTCGGCCTTCTTCTAGGCGTTGGATTACGATGACGGTGCTGACCACCCGGCTGGTTGCGGCGATGTAGAGGAGCATGGGCTCTTTCTCAGTCGGCGCCACTAGGACTGGCGGTGTGGCCAACATCTTCTTTAGCTCGTGGAAAGCTTGGTCAGCTTGGTCATTTGACTTGAAGTGAGTGGTCTTCCTCATGAGGCGGTAGAGGGGGAGAGCTTTCTCTCCGAGCCGACTGATGAAGCGGTTTAGGGAGGCCAAGCACCCGGTGAACTTCTGGATATCTCGAAGCTTGGTGGGAATCGCCATTCTCTCGAGGGCCTTGATCTTTACTTAGTTGCATTCAATGCCGCGTTTGGAGACCAGGAAGCCTAGGAGCTGGCCGGCTAGTACTCCGAACACGCATTTCTCGGGGTTAAGCTTAATTTGGAACCGGCGTAGGTTCTCAAATGTTTCCTTGAGGTCTTCCAGCAAGGTGTCGCGCTTCTCCGTCTTCACCACAATGTCGTCTACGTAGACGTGAGCATTTCTGCCGAGCTGCTTGAGGAGACACTTCTGCATGCAACGCTGAAAAGTGGCACCGGCATTTCTCAAGCCGAATGTCATAGTCAGGTAGCAGAAGGCTCCGAATGGCGTGATGAAGGCGGTCTTCAGGCGGTCCGCCGGATCTAACTTTATCTGGTGGTATCCTGAGTAAGCATCCAAGAAACTCAACAGCTCGCATCCGGCCGTGGAGTCTATCACTTGGTCAATCCTTGGCAAGGCAAAGGGATCTTTGGGGCAGGCCTTGTTGAGGCTCGTGTAGTCTATACACATGCGCCACTTGTTCTTCTTCTTTAGCACGAGGACCGGGTTGGCGAGCCACTCTAGAAAGAAAACTTCCATAATGAAGCCGGCTGCCAGAAGCCGGGCTATCTCCTCTCCCACAATCCTGCGTTTCTCCTCCGACAGTCAGCGGAGGGGTTGTTTGACTGGTTTGGCGTCTTCTCGGACGTGTAATTTGTTCTCGGCGAATTCCTTCGGAACACTCGGCATGTCCTTGGGGGACCATGCAAAGATGTCCCGATTCTCACGGAGGAAGTCGGCGAGCTCGCCTTCCTATTTGCTGTTTAGGTTTGCCCCGATGACGGCAAACCTCTCTGGGTGCTCGGGGTCAAGAGGTATCTTCTTCATCTCCTTGGCCGGCTGGAAAGATCCTTGGGCGTGATACTCCTTGGGATCGGGGGACAGGGCCGACTGCTTGCCAGCCATGGCCACGACCCGGTCCAACATCTTCTTCTCTTCAGCAATCACAAGGGACTCGGCCAGCCGGCTGCTGGCTGCTGCGCACTCGGAGGACTTCTTGTAATCGCCGGCTACGATGATGACGCCTTTGGTGCTTGGTATCTTCATCTTGAGGTATGCATAGTGGGGAACTGCCATGAACTTGGCCAAGGCAGGTCGGCCAAGCAATGCATGGTAAGGGCTCTCCAGGTCCACCACTTCAAACCAGATCGCTTCCCGGCGGAAATGCTCCTTGTCCCCAAAGAGTACATCAATGTTGATCTTGCCAATGGGGGTGCAGGACAGGCCGGGTACAATGCCGTGGAACACAGTCTGAGTAGGCATGAGTTGCTTCGTCTTGACATTCAGCTTCTCCATGGTGTCACGGTACAGGATGTTGATGCTGCTCCCGCCGTCTATCAGCACGCGGGAGAATCGGGCAGCGCGTCTGCCCGTTGCAAGGGTGGCATACAAAACCAATGCATAAGAGCCGGGAGATGGCATCACCTCTGGGTGGTCGGTCCGGCTCCAGCTGATAGGTTTTTCTGACCAGTGCATGTGCTCGGCGGGGTTGGCAGCAACCATGTTGACTTCTTAGTGCTCTCGGCGTTTGCTGCGCCGGTCTTCGGGCTGACTTGTAAAGATGATACAGGCGGCATGCTCGTCGGGGAACTCGTCGTGCACGGCTCCGACTGTGGGCCGAGCGGCCGGCGGCTGCGGAGCCGGAGGGGGCGGACCGGCAGGCGGAGGTGGTGTGAGCCCTTCGCCTTTAGAGATTCGGGTGAGCCAATGGCACTTCCGAGTTGTGTGGTTGGACGGCTTCGCGCCGCTGTGGAACTTGCACGGGGCGTCGAGAGTTTGCTCGTAGGAAAAGGCCGGCTGCCAAGCCGGCCTGCCGCTCTTGGGATTCTTGGGCGCGGGCCGCCCTTCGGGCGGCACGTCTTCGACTGTGGCCACCTGCCGGCTGACGGGAGGCGGCGCGGGGCCCTTGCGCTTGTGGTCGTTCGAGTGTGGGCGTTGGCCGGAATCCCCAGCCGGCGTCTTGGGCGCCGGGTTGAGTACTTTCCCGGACGCGTCTACCTGGAGCTCGGTCTTCATTGAGGAGTCGGCGATGGCGTACTTGTCCGCTATGTCCAGAAGCTCGTCGAGGGTAGTCAGCTCGTCGTAGAGAAGCTTATGCTTGAGGAGGGTGCCTTCTCGGCACCCGGCTGTGAAGTATTCTATGGCTTGCACCTCATGCACCCCTTCGCAAGAGTTGAGGAGCTCGGCCCAACGCGTGAGGTAGTCGCGAGTTGACTCGGCGGGGCCTTGTACGCACAAGGAGAGCTGTCTGGGCTTGGGAGCCCGCTTGTAGGTGCTGGCAAAGTTGCGGACGAAAGCTTATGTGAAATCTAGCCAACTATTGATGCTGTGTGGTTTGAGGCTGTTGAGCCAGGTCTGCCCCGTGCCCTGCAGCATGAGGGGCACATACTTCACGGCAACACGCCTGTTGCCGGTGGCTATGCTTACCGCCGTGGAGTAGTCGATCAACCAATCTTCCGACTTCACGGAGCCGTTGTACTTGGGTGTGTCTCTTGGGAGCGAGAACCCTTTGGGGAAGGGCTCGTCGCGGATGCGGGGGCCGAAGCAAGGCGGACCGACATCGTCTTATTCTTCCAGCGCCGGGGGTCGCGCCAGGCGGTCGATCCGATGGCGGGCGTCGTTCTCGCTGACTCCTTCGCGGCGACCTAGCCGGCCGCTGAGAGTCGGATGCGCAACAGGCGACGGGGTGGGATATCTCTCTCCACGGGGCCGGGGCGGAGGCGGGTTGCCCCGCCACTCCACGGCCCGAGGGTGGCCTTCTGCGTCTCGCTCGATGGAGATCCGGGTTTGGCTTCGGCTGGCAGCCGGCTCTTTCTCGCGCTGCGCGCGGTCTCTACCCACATTCGGCGTCCGGGACATCGCGCCGTGATCTCGGCGCGGGGGAGGGCTTTCCGCGTGGGCGTCGGCTTCGTGCGACTGCACGGCTGCATCGATCAGCTGCTGGATGCGTCGGGTCATGTGGGGGAGTTCTTCGGCCCCCAGTCTGTCTAGCTCGTCTACGGCCGCCTGGGCGGCGTGAAGGTTTTCGAGTGGAGTGGCGTAGACTTGGCGGTCGACTCCTAACGTGTCGGCGATGACAGCGCCGCGCTTTCTGACAACATCGGCCCGGCTAGGCCCGCCTGGGGGCAGCGTGCCAAAGGCGGCGCGGTCGGCCTCGCGTTGGTGGGCCTCAGCGAGGCGTCTCATGGAAACCAACATCCGGCCCTCCGCGAGGAGGGCGAGGCGGCGAGACTCCAGTGCTTCAGCGTCAGCGTCGGCCGGGAGGGGATGGACAAGTCGTGGACCGCTGCGTGTGGGGCGTCGTGGGCGCTCTCGTCAGCAGCGCCGTCGTGGCCGATGACCATCACCTCGGTGGTGACAGTGTCGCAGCCATCGGCTCGGGGGAGCGGGTCGTTGTAGATTGTGACGTTGATGGGGAAGGTGTCGAATGATGCCGTGTCGGAGTCGACGGGCATCGGATTGGTGGAGCCAACCGACTCCAAGTCCACCGCGGGCTCGCCGGAGACATGGAGCCGGCAGAGGAGGTTGAGGAGGTGGTCGGTGCCCGCGTCGGAGGTGAGCTCGTCGGAGATGAGGGTCTTGTCGAGGAGATCAGCGAGGCTGCTCGCTGCGCAGGCGTTGGTGATGCCTTGTAGCACGTCATGGCAAGCGCCATCGGGCGTGCCGGGCTGGCTACGCTCGCGGGGGAGGAAGAGGGTTCCCGTCCAGAACAGGTCTCCGGACGACGGTGCACCTGGCCCCACGGTGGGCGCCAAATGTCGGGTGGTAGGTGCGACATATGCCAATGGGTGGCTTATCATTGTGGGAGCCAGTAAAACATCGCCGGTGCCTAGAAACGGGATGAGGCGAAGACATGCGCGCCGGCGAATCTTACCCAGCTTCGGGGCTCTTCGTGGAGATAACACCCCTACTGCTGCTCTACGGGGTCTCCGCATGGTCACTAGACAAACAAGTAGCTACACGATGCTCCTTGAGCTGTTTAGCGAGAGGAGGAAGAAGGGCTCTGCTTGCTCTCTTCCTCTCCCTACGTGGTGTCTAAAACTAGCAGGGATCCATCCCCTTTGCATGGGTGTCCCGGGGGGTTTATATAGGCCTACCCCCCGGGGGTACAATGGTAATCCGGCTAGGCGTAGGGCCCAGCCGTCTGTGTCTTCACTCTCCGGCTTCCGTGCCGACTACTAGGGCCCGCCGACTGGTGGGTCCTGCCGACTGCCGGCTCCTGGGTCGACAGGCAGGCCCCACTGTCCAGGGCCTTGTCGGCGGCTGGTTACTGTTGTTCAATCTTGGTGACGAGGGCTTCGCCGAGGTAAGCATGGCTATAGTGCTGCCGTCCGGCGGGAGATCACTGTAGCCCCTCCGCGTCTTGTCTCCTTAATGGGGTGTCTTCTTCGACGGAGGTGGCAAGCCGGCTGTGGGGAGCCGGCTCTATCTTGGGCTGACTAGGGGAGGTCTGGCCGCCTTCGGGTGTCTCTCTGCCCGAAGGGGCCCACCGCCCATGGGCCATACTGGCAGCCCGTCGTGGATGACATCAGGGTCAACGTGGCAACAGTGCTACGCCGGACGGCTCATGGCCACCCGTACGGCGCACTGTGCCAGGCGTGCTCCGGGATTCGGGGGTGGCCAGCCTTACTGTAGCCACACCCCGTCACATCGTCATTATGTAGGTGCAGACTCCGAGGGTACGATCTCGACCGCTTTATGGGAGCCGGCTCCTTGGAGTCGGCCTTCTCGCATCTAGCTCCTCGGAGCCGGCCCTCCCGCGACTTTCTTCATGAGGGCTGAAGTCGGACCGCCTTCCGATAGCCGGCCTGGGAGGCAGCCGGCCAGGGGAAGGCAGCCCCATGTCTTGGATTCTTGAGAGCCGGATCGGCTCGTAATTTTTTCAGAAAGGCCAGGGGGAGCGGCTAAGCTACCCATGGTCACTTACTCCGACAGCCCTGGCACACTTGGTCGCCAAGTTGAACAGCTCCAGGGATGTGCACAGGTCTTCATGGATTGCCATCTCCTCCTTCATCTTGATGTCGCGCACGCTGTTGGAGAAGGCTGAGATAATGGCTTCCTCAGTCACCCTGGGAATCTTGAGGCGAGCGTTGTTGAAGCGCTGGATGTATTTCTGCAGGGTTTCCCCTGGCTGTTGCTTGATGCGGCGCAGGTCGCTTATGGCCGGGGGCCGGTCGCGAGTGCCCTGGAAGTTGGCAATGAAGCGAGTGCGCATCTCATCCCAGGAGGAGATCGTGCTGGGAGCCAGGTTCAGGAGCCACGTGCGGGCGCCGTCCTTGAGCGCCATGGGAAACCAGTTCGCCATGATCTTTTCGTCTCCGTTGGCGGCTTCAATGCCCAGCTCATAGAGCTGTAGGAATTCCGCGCGGTCCGCCGTGCCATCGTAGCGAGGGGGCAGATCAGGCTTGAACTTGCCTAGCCATGTGACGCTGCGTAGCTCGAGGGGTCAAGGCGCGGCAGCCTGCTGTGGCCGCCGTCTCCCTTTGCTGGTGCTGGGCCTGCTCCTGGTGATTACCACGCGCCGCCGCTTGGAGCAGCGCGGGGTCTCGGCGTGGAGGTGCGGGGACGCGATCTTGGCGCGCCGGTGCTGGGAGCGCGCGAGCACCTTCTTGGGGACGAGGGATCTCTTGGCAGCTCCCTTCTTGCTGCGCAGGCGCCGGACATGGAGGGTCTCGCCCTAGGGCTGCGCGCCTTGGAGCCAGGGCGCCTTCTTGGGGAGGAGGTGGCAGAGGCGCCTCCTGATCCTCGCCCCCTGCGCGGAATGGAGGGCGAGGCAGCAAGAAGGACGGGAAAGGAGAGCCCCCTGCGGCGCTGACGAGCTCGGTGATGCGGGCGAGCCAGTCCTTGTAGAGATCGTCGACGGGGCGGTAGTGCAGGAGCTCTCTTGCCAGGAGCAGCGCGGCGTGCGCGTAGGTGGGGGCGTGACGGGCGTTGGACGGTGAACCGGCTGGAGTCAGTGACGGGGTTGTGGTGCGGCCCTCCTGCCGCACCGAAGGATGCTGGGATGAGGCCTACTGCTCGTTCCCCGCTAGGCTGGTGGCGGTGTTGGCGGCAGGCGACGGGGAACGACGAGGGCGTCCGCTGACGGCCGCTGTCTGGGCGACGCGGGTGGCGAGAGCAGCCCGGTGCTCGGCGCGAGCCCGACTTGCATCAGCCATGGACACGACGGAAGATCACAGGCGAACAGCGGAAGAAAGATTCCGGTGCACCCCTACCTAGCGCGCCAAATGTCGGATTTCGGGTTCCGGCAGACCCTTAAGATTGGAACTCTGGGGTGCGCATTGAGATCTTTCCCCTACCGACTCGCGCTTCTATGGCTCGCAAGAAATCTAAGCTGGGAAGAAGAACACTCAAGGGACACGAGGTTTATACTGGTTCGGGCCACCGATGTGGTGTAATACCCGACTCCAGTGTGTGGTGTGGTGGATTTCCTCAGGGGCTGATGATGAACAATACAGCGGAAGAACGGCCTCGCGAGAGGTGCTCTTGAGCTGGTGCGGTGTGTTCTACTCGGTCCGGATCTCCCTCTCTCTTTCTCTTCTCTCTTTTTTTGTTTTTTTCCTCTCCTCTTTTCTCTGGTGGTTAATCCTATTTATAGAGGCCCTGGCCCTCTTCCCAAATAATGAGTGGGAAGGGCCCCAACAATTGGCCACTTTGTAGGCGAACATCTAGTACAAGTTATCCTAACCAAAGGTGGTCTTTGGCTGCCAAAAACACTGGTGATGACGCTGTCTTGGGCTCCATGGTGACCTCCGTCCTGCTGCTCTGCTTGTCTTGGTCTTGTTGCACCAGAATGGTAACCTTTGCCCGATGCTTTGGGCTGCGCTTGCTCCCTTTGCACCAAAGGGGAAACAAGGACACTGCGCAGGCTGGCGCCCGCCTAATCTCGATCGTCATGGCTTGTGTCACGGTCTCCTCGCGAGGCACCCCTGCCTTGATGTCTCCGCCTCCTCGCGAGCCTTCCTGATGAGGCTAATCCTGAGGAAACCTCCTGTCGTCCGCCCCGCAAGGCTTGGCCCCTTGCGAGGGTCTTGAGCTTGAGCTGATGAAGCTGGGCCGCACTGGGCCCCCACTCGAGCCACGCCGCAGGCAGGCAAGTCTGGGGACCCCCATTCCCAGAACGCCGACACAAGCACCATGGCATAAGATTCCCACCTCTCACAGCCCTGTTGCAGCGGCGTCGCCCCCTTTCCCACCTTTAGGTAGCTACTTGCGTGCTAAAGGGGACCTCGTGAGCATCGCACCTCAGGAGCTCTTACTAGACCTCAGGCCGCTCACCTCCTGGCCTTGACCACGACATCATGACCTGTTATGCCAGCAACGGCTGCAGCCTGCCTGGACACCGGGACCTGTCGGTGTAGAGCACCAAGCTGCCGCGGGGTTGGAAAGGGGAGACCGAGCCGAAACAGCACATGCATTCGCAAATTTTCATAATAAGGACAATATCAACAAAAAAACATTACAGACCCTTTACACGCCCCCACGGGGTCCATCTTGATTCCTCGTAGGGAGTAAAAGAAGGAAGTTTTTAGGGGCCCTATCTACACGCGCCAAACGCCGCTGACGCCATCATCAACAGTGGGCCACGGGAGGCCGACGCCAACCCCATCTAGATCAGCAACGGCGGCGGCCGGATGTTGCGGCCTTGCTCCGGGCGCGACGAGAGCTCGGGGGCATGTAGCTGTCGTCGCTTGTCTCCGGAGTCTCGTCGGGCTCGGAAGAATTGCTGGACCACCATGAGTCACCACTTCCGCTGGAGGAGCTGCTGGCGAAGCCAGCGACAGGCTCGGCGTTGGCTGCTGCACCGTCCTGATGACCCCCTTCTGGGCAGCACTCCAAGCGGCGGCCTTCCTCGTCGAGACCTTGAAGAACATCGTGGAGGCACTGTCGTACTCCAAGTGTATGGCGAGGACGCCTTCCACACGGCAGACTCGAGCAACCTCGCCCCAGCCATGGGTCATGAAGATCGTCCCTGGGAGACGGCTTCGACCTCCGCTCTAGTCGTCGGGCGGTCGCAGTCGGCATGCTACAGCCAAAGCTCGAGGAGGTCCCTCGGCAGCATCTCGGCGGAGAAGAACTGCGGGAAGCGAATAAAAGTGCACAGAGGCATCGCCGCCCACATCACGAGTTTGCGCGAGGAGTCCGCGGCGTGGGCTCTTGGGGTAACGACGTGCGTCACCATGGCGCGGCGACCACGGCCAAGGCGTGGGTGGCGCCGTTCACTGCCTCTCCCTCTGGAGCCCTCGGCCCGGGCGTACAGAGGCAGCGGATACCCGGGAGGTGGCCGCTCGCACCAAGGCCACGACACCTGTGGCCTCTTCTTCGGCGGAAGTGACTCAGGCTCGCGTAGCGGGTTTTTTCCCTTCTCTGTGGCCGAAAACCTCCGTATCGGCACCATGGTTGTCGCTGCTAGTGATGGAGCAAGGAAGAAGAATAAGCAGGAGGAGCGAAGGAAGAGATGGGTGACGGGGGCTCCGCTCCCCCCTTCCCATTTATACCCCAGGGGAGGCCAACCGTCGGCCTCCGCGATCTAAGGTAATAATGACCTTTTTTCGTCATGCAGCGGGGACTCGTCAAGATGGGCAGTTGCCGAGGCAGCATGGAGAAGCGGAGACGCCCACGTCCAATCAATCGCCACGTGTCAAGCGAGGCCGCAGGCTGTTGGGGCCCGCGGTGCTCCGCACTTGCCCCTTGCCTTCGCCTCGAAGCCAAGTTCGAGCGCGCCTTGGGCCCGGGGCTACTGTCAGCGTCATGAGAACGGGGGTCCCCAAACTTGCCTGCCTGCGGCCCACGGCGTGGCTCCACCAGTGGCCGTGTACGACCCATCTTCACTATCAAACACTCAAGACCATCGTGAGGTGGATGATGCAAGACCTCCTCGGGGTCTCACCAGGCTAGCTCGCGAGGCGCGGAGAGATCAAGGCAAGGGGCACCTCACGAGGTTCCTATGATGCAAGCCATGACGACCAAGGCCAAGCAGGCACCAGGTGGGCGCCAGCACACAGTGTCCTTGTTTCCTTTTTGGTGCTAAAGAGGCAAGCGCAGGCGCGGAGTCCTGAGACATCAAGCAAAGGTTTCCATATCGGTGCAACAAGACCAAGACCAGCAGGACGGCAGGACAGAGGTCACCATGGAGCCCAGGACGGTGCCATCACCAGAGCCTTTGGCCGGCGAAGACCATCTTTTGTCAGGATAGCTTGTACTAGCTGCCCCCCCCTTCAAATTGGCCGTTGTGGGATCCCTTCCCGCCTAATATTTGGGAAGAGGACTCGTGCCTCTACATATAGGACTAGCCATCATTGTAGAGAGGGGGAGAGACGATCTCATCTAGGACCGGATCCACTCCACCAAGGCCACACACAAACTCACGAAGCATAAGAGCACCCCTCCTGAGGAGGTTGTTCTTCCCTTGTAACCGTTCATCCTCGGTCCAAGAGGCAATCCACCACACCACACTGGAGTAGGGTATTACACCACATCGGTGGTCCGAACCAGTATAAATCTTGTGTCCCTTTGTTCTGGGAGTTCGACGCGCTAAGCCTTGAGATTGTGGTGAGGGCGCGAGTTAGAGGGAGGAGAGATCTTCATGCGCACCCCGGTGTTCAAACCACAAGGGTTTTGCCGGAACCCGAAATCCGACAATACCCACGGCAAATGAAAATCAAATTGCAGAACTGAACCAAACAGTTAAATGGACAGCGGACCAAATGAAGCAAAATAGTTAACTGAACACGAGAATGCAGAATAGAAACATGTACTAGAAGATAAGACAGTTAACAAAACAAAGAATGCTTGAGAATAGTAGTACGAAATGTAGCAATTGTTGGACAAAAGTGTTACCTGAACATTACATTTTAGAGGACCAAACTGTTAACTGAACATCAGATTGCATATTAACATTATAGAGGACAAATCACTAGAAGGCACTAGCAGTGGCCTTGAGAAAATAACATGAACTATATTTTAAAATAGATAACCGTGTGGCGGTGTCGACGGTGGCCTTGAAGATGAGGTGCTCCTCCAAGATCTGGCGGTCGACACGCATGGCTGCCATAGCGACCTCGTGCGCTGCTACCTCTTGAGCACTGCGTTGGATTTCCCCTGAAGAGGAAAGGGTGATGCAGCAAAGTAGCATAATTATTTCCCTCAGTTTTTTAGAACCAAGGTCTCAATCCAGTAGGAGGCCACACGCAAGTCCCCCGTACCTGTACAAACAAATAAGAACCTCGCAACCAACGGGATAAAGGGGTTGTCAATCCCTTCACGGTCACTTACGAGAATGAGATCTGATAGAGATAATAATGATAAGATAAATATTTTTGGTATTTTTATGATATATATTGAAAGTAAACATTGCAAACTAAAAATAGATTGGAAACTTATATGATGGAAAATAGACCCGGGGGCCATAGTTTTCACTACTGGCTTCTCTCAAGAAAGCATAAGTATTACGGTGGGTGAATGAATTACTATCAAGCAATTGATAGAAAAGAGAATAATTATGAAAATATCTAGGCATGATCATGTGTATAGGCATGATGTCCGTGACAAGTAGACCGAGTCCTGCCTGCATCTACTACTATTACTCCACACATCGACCGCTATCTAGCATGCATCTAGAGTATTAAGTTCATAAGAACAGAGTAACACCTTAGGTAAGATGACATGATGTAGAGGGATAAACTCAAGAAATATGATATAAACCCCATCTTTTTTATCCTCGATGGCAACAATACACTACGTGTCATTTCCCTTTTTGTCACTGGGATCGAGGCCGCAAGATTGAACCCAAAGCTACGCACTTCTCCCATTGCAAGAAAGATCAATCTAGTAGGCCAAACCAAACTGATAATTCGAAGAGACATGCAAAGATAACCAATCATGCATAAAAGATTTCGGAGAAGAATCAAATATTGTTCATAGATAGACTTGATCATAAACCCACAATTCATCGAATCGTGACAAACACACGGCAAAAAGAGTTACATCCAAAAGATCTCCAAGATGATCAAGGAGAACTTTGTATTGAGATTCAAAGATAGAGAAGAAGTCATCTAGCTACTAACTATGGACCCAAAGGTCTAAGGTGAACTACTCACACATCATCGGAGGGGCCATGGAGTTGATGTAGAGGCCCTCCGTGATCAATGCCCCCTCCGGCGGAGCTCCGGCCAGAAAAGGCCCCAATATGGGATCTCTTGGGTACAGAAGGTTGCGGTGGTGGAAATAGGGTTTCGTGGTGCTCCTGGATGTCTTTGGGGTATGAAAACATATATAGGAGGAAGAAGTAGGTCAGTTGAGCCATGAGGGGCCCACGAGTGGGGAGGGCGCGTCCAGGGGGTAGGCGCGCCCCCTGCCTTGTGGACTACTCGTCCGTTTCTTGACGTCCACTCCAAGTCCTCTGGATCACGTTTGTTCCAAAAATCATGCTCCCGGAGGTTTCATTCCGTTTGGACTCCGTTTGATATTCCTTTTCTACGAAACACTGAAATAGGCAAAAAACAGCAATTTGCACTGGGCCTTTGGTTAATAGGTTAGTCCAAAATATAATATAAAAGTGTAAAATAAAGCCCATTAACATCCAAAACAGATAATATAATAGAATGGAACAATCAAAAATTTAGATACGTTGGAGACGTATCATGCGCGCATGCGGACGCGTGCTACTGAGCTCCATGTTATACTGCATGCAAAATGGCTGTGGGTGGCGCTTAATTGGAGGAGGGGGCGGTGATTTCGGTGGAAGGTGTTGCGCCGTCGGTCGGGGCATGTGGGACGAGAAAGGAGGAGGATGGTGTGGGTGGGGTGTGGATTACCTGACCATATTGACGAGGCCACGGAACAAGAAGAAGGGTCAGCGGCAAGGAGCCGGTGCTGCAAGAAGAAGGGTCACTGGTGATGAGGCGGCGCTGCAAGAAGAAGGGTAGCCGGCGAGGAGGAGGCACCACAAGAAGAAGGGTCGCCGGTGAGGAGGCTGAGCTGCCAGTAAGGATCAGTGAAGGTTTGAATTTGGAAAGCAAGGAGGAACAGTGGAAATGTGGCTTTTGGTGGGAGGGAGGGGGCGTGGAGATAGATATTTCCGCGGTGGCAAAAAAAATTCACTCGGTGCTACGAGAAATTGACGCGCAAGTTTGGTTCAAGCTGGGGCGGTGGACTGTAGGACAAAGCTTCCTGCGTAAGCCAGAAAAGACAGTGCGCCAAGATATTTTATATCGCATCCCACACGATTCTTTCTAGTAAACTGTTTGTGGTATACCTGATTTTTTAATTATGTTTTTAAAGACAAAATGGTGTGATGGAGGGAAAGGATGATGTTTGAATTGCTAGAACATTTACGTACAGTGAACATGCAACTAGTACATGAGTGTCGTGTTTAAATTTGGAATTATTCTGGGTTCCTTAGGCATTTTTATGCATTAATATAGTTTCTAGGCATTTAATGTGCATAATTAAAATTTGAACTACAAGCATGTGCTCCGATGCACCAAAGTTTGTTGAAAAATCACATGTGTGTGTCTTTGAGTGAATCTATATCTCCCATGCAAGAAATGGGAATGAAATTCAAACATGTGGGCATCGTGGCTCGGTCGGAAAGATTGAGAAACTTGGTCTTTTAATTCATGTAATCCAAAACACGCCTAAAAATCATGAAACTTGGCATGGTGTCATGACATGGCACCAACATGCTGCGGTAAATATCCTGTAAGCTTCGTGCAAACCGGAGCTTCCCTCAAGAAGGCTCGTGGTTCCAAGAGGGAACGTGTCACCTCCGTGTGCGAAACGACATATGTACACTGCCTTCTCCCGCCTTAATTTTTTTACACAGGAAGATTAGACCAAATAGAAGTATCATGCTAAATTTTGGAATTATTCCGGGTTTGTTTGGCCTTTTTTATACATTAATTGAGTTTCTGCGCATTTAATGTGCATAATTCAAATTTGAACTACAAGCACATGCTCTAGTGCATAAAAGTTGGTTGAAAAATCACATGTGTGTTTTTGGGTGAATTTCTAGGTCCCATGCAAGAAATGGGAATGAAATTCAAACATCTGGGCGTCGTGGCTCAGCCAGAAAGATTGAGAAACTTGGATTTTTAGTTCCTGTAAATCCAAAACACGCCTCAAAATCATGAAACTTGGCATGGTGTCATAACATGGCACCAACATGTTGTGGTAATTTTTTTGGCAGAATTGGGAGAAGATTTGGTGTAAGCTTGTTGCAAATGGAAGCTTCCCTCAAGAAGGCTCGTGGTTCCGAGAGGGAACGTGTCACCTCCGTGTGTGAAACAACATACGTACACTGCCTTCTCCCACCTTAATTTTTTAACACATGCAGATTAGACCAAATAGAAGTATTTCGTGCTAAATTCTAGAATTATTCCGGGTTCGTTTGGCATTTTTATGCATTAATTGAGTTTCTGGGCATTTAATGTGCATAATTCAAATTTGAACTACAAGCACATGCTCCAGTGCACTAAAGTTGGTTGAAAAATGAGATGTGAGTCGTTGGGTGAACTTCTAAGTTCCATGCAAGAAATGGGAATGAAATTCAAACATGTGGGCGTCGTGGCTCGACCGAAAAGATTGAGAAACTTGGTTTTTTAATTCTTGTGAATCCAAAACACGCCTGAAAATCATGAAACTTGGCACGGTGCATGACATGGCACCAACATGTTGTGGTAATTTTTTTGGCCGAATTGGGACAAGCTTTGGTGTAAGCTTCTTGCAAACTGGAGCTTCTCTCAAGAAGGCTCGTGGTTCCAAGAGGGAATGTGTCACCTCCGTGTGCGAAACCACATACGTATACTGCCTTCTCCCGCCTTAATTTTTTACACAGGCATATTAGACCAAATAGAAGTATCGTGCTAAATTTTGGAATTATTCTGGGTTCGTTTGGCCTTTTAATACATTAATTGAGTTTCTGCCCATTTAATGTGTGTAATTCAAATTTGAACTACAAGCACATGCTCCAGTGCACCAAAGTTGGTTGAAAAATCACATGTGTGTCCTTGGGTGAATTTCTAGGTCACATGCAAGAAATGGGAATGAAATTCAAACATGTGGGCGTCGTGGCTCGGCCAGAAAGATTGAGAAACTTGGTCTTTTAATTTTTGTAAATCCAAAACACGCCTGAAAATCATGAAACTTGGCATGGTGTCATGACATGGCACCAACATGACGCGGTATTTTTTTTGGAGAATTGGGACAAGCTTTGATGTAAGCTTCTCTTAAACCGGAGCTTCCCTCAAGAAGGCTCATGGTTCCTAGAGGGAAGGTGTCACCTCCATGTGCGAAACGACATACGTACGCTGTCTTCTCCCACCTTAATTTTTTTACACAGGCATATTAGACTAAATAGAAGTATCGTGATAAATTTTGGAATTATTCTGGGTTCGTTTGGGCTTTTTTCTACATAAATTGAGTTTGTGTGCATTACTGTGCATAATTCAAATTTGAACTACAAGCAGATGCTCCAGTGCACCAAAGTTGGTTCAAAAATCACATGTATATCCTTGGGTGTATTTCTAGGTCCCATGCAAGAAATGGGAATGAAATTCAAACATGTGGGCATCGTGGCTCAGCCAGAAAGATTGAGAAACTTGGGTTTTTTAATTCCTGTAAATCCAAAACACGCCTGAAAATCATGAAACTTGGCATGGTGTCATGACATGGCACCAACATGACGCGGTATTTTTTTTGGAGAATTGGGACAAGCTTTGATGTAAGCTTCTCTCAAACCGGAGCTTCCCTCAAGAAGGCTCATGGTTCCTAGAGGGAAGGTGTCACCTCCATGTGCGAAACGACATACGTACGCTGTCTTCTCCCACCTTAATTTTTTTACATAGGCATATAAGACCAAATAGAAGTATCGTGATAAATTTTGGAATTATTCTAGGTTCGTTTGGGCTTTTTTTACATAAATTGAGTTTGTGTGCATTAGTGTGCATAATTCAAATTTGAACTACAAGCAGATGCTCCAGTGCACCAAAGTTGGTTCAAAAATCACATGTATATCCTTGGGTGTATTTCTAGGTCCCATGCAAGAAATGGGAATGAAATTCAAACATGTGGGCATCGTGGCTCGGCCGGAAAGATTGAGAAACTTGGGTTTTTAATTCCTGTAAATCCAAAACACGCCTGAAAATCATGAAACTTGGCATGGTGTTATGACATGGCATCGACATGCTGTGGTAATTTTTCTGTCTGATTTTGGAACAAGTGTTATCACGTTACATATCGAAAACACAAGTATTATTGAAACCGTGGGCGTTCTACGTACCGATTACATGCCGCCACACGTCCCCTTCTTTTTTTGGCTAGGAGGTGCCATGCGGGGTAGCTATTTGAGGACGGGAGGCGTTCGATCAGACCCCTGCGCGTGCTCATCGGGAGGAGAGCCCTTTGACCTCTACCCACCGTGCACCTCCCTCCCAACATCTCCATTAATGGTGCCCGAGCCCCTGTTCTACGGCGTGCCTACATGTCTCACTAGACTGAGATTTAAGAGAGAAAATTGAAAATCTGAAAAGAAAGTTTTGCCCGGTTCTTGATGTAAGATCCGATAGACGTATATAGCATCGACTGCGACTTATAGCAAGCATGGACAATAATTGTCTTACATATTTAGGAACATAACTAAAATCCCTGCAAAAAAAAGGAACATAATTAAAAAAATCCACATGCGGCAACGCCCGAAATACACAAGGGCAAAAGAAGAAGGAAGACAACGATCTGGCTTGCTGATCTCTACTTTCTTGATGCGTCATTGCAGGCCGCAGGAACTAGTATCCGCAGCAAGCGGCGATGAGATCTTTCTTGTCCTCAAGATGCTACTTGATAGCATCCATGGATTTCTGCACCAGCCTTCTGTGCTCGATGCATAGCATGGCATTCTCATCCATAAATTTCTTAACGATGATGCCGGTCCTCTTCAACAAGGCAATGGTCTCCTCTTGCTGCTCCACACTTCCGATGATCTTCGCCCTCAGCAGGTTGCTCTCGGCCCGGAGCTTCGCACTGCTCTCATTTAGTTGCCAGATGACGCCGGCAAAAGAGGCTTTCATGTTGTCCTGCAACCTCGCCCAGTCGGAGATGTGATCCATCTGGCTATGGACGATTACATGCATGCACCTATAAGTGTCCTCGCCTACCCGCGAGACATTTTCCCAGGCTGCCGCGACATGGGAGGACATCTTTGCTACATTCGCGGTGCGGTGGGACATCTCTTCTGCTTCCGTGGCGCGGCTGGATTAGTCTGCCGCATCAACGGTGCGGCGGGACCTGCGTGCTGCTTCAGCGGCGTGGCAGGACCTCTGTGCTGCTACGGCCACGCGGCGGGACATGCCGACTGAGTTCGCGGGGAGGCCGGACATCTCTTGTGCTTCCGCTTCCATGCTCGCATCTCTCTGGTGGCAATCTCTCGACCCAGAACTCACGCTGGCCATGGCTGACGCAAGGGGACGATGATGAATGACTTGTTTGTTTTTGTGGATGAGGAGTTGAGGAGGAATGTGCAGTCATCTTGGAGTAGTAGTATTTATAATCTAGTACTAATATGCTCCTAAATGGGAAACCATTTAGGTTTTGATCGGTGTGAACAGGTTTGCAATTTGCAATGTGATGGGACGCATGCTCAAAATTTAGTGACGCTTATAAGTGTGGCACTATTCTCGGAAGGCGTAACATGGGCACGTATGCCTTCTCGGCCATGTACGTGGCGTTTGCACCATAGGGAGCACTGCAATAGGCAATGTCAGCACACGTCTTATTCCAATAACCGTGCGCGCTTGTCATTACCATCGCACGCTTCTTTTAATTAGAATGTGTGTGTCCGTCTAGCGCACACATGTTGATCTATCTAACTGTTTCTGTTTATTGTGGCTAATCACAAAAGTTCATCCGTGTGATGTGTATGCCATCAATTGCAGACAAGATGTGTATGCCATCAATTGCAGACACTTTGATCTGGGTGACCCATTTCTATTCTTTTGCCTAATCACAAACAATTAATCCTTCTGAACCATATGCCCTCAATCGCACACACCTATATCTAGCTGCCCTTCTATTATTCCTCCTCATCACAAACAGTTCATCCGAGTGAACCGTATGCTGTATATCGCACATGCGTTCATATGGCTGCCCGTTTCTTTTGTTCCGCCTCATCGCAAACAGTTCATTGAACTGAACCATTTGCCCTGAATCGCATACGCAACTAAAATCTGAACCGTGTTTGATGGCTCCGCCATCACAAATGTTTTGCACCTTTTTTGACGGTTCTTTTACACCAACATTTGCAATTATTGCATCGCACACAGTGTCGTCGAAGGGTCTCTAATCATAGTGTCGCGTTAGCAGCATCCTGCAGTAGTGTTCCCATTAGTTATAGATGTTTTTGGAGGAACTTTTATGCATTATTTTGAGTAGAGTAGCAAATTTCACGTGGCCACGGGTATATCAAAATGCAGGGCCCATGCATCATTGCCTTTCGGTCGAACCTACGTCCACAATTTTTTGTACGTATATCTCCACTGGTCCCTGAACCTAAAATGTTGCCTTGTTCCCGTCAAACCAAGCGGCCCACACATATTAAGGCGTCGACTCAAACTCAATCCCTCTCCCGTTTACTATGACGTGGCCCCGCACGCCGTGGTACTCCTACAAACCCTACCGCCGCACGCAGCATCGATTTTCTTCAAGAGGACGAGGGAGATGCGGATTTGTAGTGGAGGCCCTTTCAGAAAAAGGATTTGTAGTGGAGGCTCCTACCCTAGGGTGCCCTCAGGTAGCTGCCGCGCGCATCATTGGTTTTCTCTTTTCGGTATACTCTTGCGCCCAAGAGTGAAATGATGGTTGCTTCGTCCGTCCAGCTTAATGCGGGAAAGGTGGGGCTTTGGGATTTGACCCCTCGTCGCTCATTTACTACTACTGCAGCGCTACGACCGGGGTGCCTCCAAGTCTAACCGCTGCTCAGAAATATAATTTGGTGCATCACACGTGGAACAAGATGGTGGATGAGCCACATGTCGGCCAAAGGGGTCCTGTTAAGTGTGTCGCCATTTCGTGTGCGGACTGACCCTGCTTGAGTTGCTAAACCAACACGACAGGAGCAGCCTACCACTTGGTTTTGCTCCTTGGTGAATCCCGACTATATTAATATAAAAAGATACTACTCCTCCGTCTTGGTTTATAGGGCATGCATGTAGTTCTAGGTCATCCATTTGATGAACTAAATATGAGTTACTATGTCACAAAAAGTATATCATTGGATTCTTAAGAGGATGGAGTTTCTAAACATATATTGTTCATCACATATATAGCTAGTTAAATTCTCAACCTAGAACGACATGCATGCCCTATAAACCAGTATGGAGGAACTAGTAAAAATGAGGTGATTTTACTGAGCGGTGGGCAGGGGAGCATGGCCTGTCATGTGGTCCCACGTGTCATTACTACTACTGGGGCGCTACGACTATGGTGCGTCCCTTGCTGTTCTGCACTGTTATTTGGTGCATGACACATCGACCCAGTTGCTATATGTCCCACATGTTGGCAAGTGGAAGTACAGAATTCATGAAAGCGAGGGTTGACGGAGGAGAACAACACACGGCTTGGTTTTTGCTACTTTGCGTGATCCATCGATACAAACCCGGACTAAAAAGGCGAGGGCGGGTCTTTTCCCGTGCGGCAGGCAGCGGAGTTTGCCATAGTCTGTTCGAGGCAACGAGGCAGGAAGGGAAACAAGCAAATAAAGGTTGAGTGACTTAGTTTTGGGAAAATCTGATTTTACGGAGTACGTACCCACTATGGAGGTCGTACTACTTACTAGTCCCTCCTTTCCGGTTTATAGGGCTCATCTAAAAAAATCGTTTTTCTGTCTTATAAATCTGATTTAGTAGTAGTACCATCACGTGTTTGGATTTTGAGGTGCGTTAAATCACCTGATGCAAGCAGTGTCAAGGGAAAACTCACCAATGCATGTAGAAGTTCATGGAAATTTAGTGGTTATGCATGCATTCGTTGTAATTAATGCATCGGTAAACATAACTTCTTGAGAAAAACGAGTGTACTAATTACTTGTGCAAACTATGAAATTAATTCCACCACTCGCCGTTTATCTTGGTTGGAGAGATTTTGAAATTGAGCCATAAACCGGAAAGGAGGGAGTAGTAACATAGCCTAGGATAGCTTGCTGCACCACGAACTCCAAGGAAATTGTTGTAGTACTCCTCCTATGTACCAATGTACTACTCCTACTACTAATAGACATATTTCAAACAATATGATAATCTCTCCAACCAAGGTAGGGACAAGGAGTAAACGAAGGGAGTAGTAAAATTTGCTCCTCGTCCTGTGAGCCACCGCGTGCGTGGGCGAGGGAGCGGGCGTAGGCGTAGTAAGCAAGCTTCTCCTCATCCTGCGAGCCACCGTGCCTGTGGGCGGAGGAGACGGTGTACTAAGCAAGCTTCTCCTCGTTATGCGAGTTGACGAGACTCATCAAAAGTACAGAGCATCTACAGTGTATATAGCCTTGCCTCTAAGGTAGGCCCCACATGGCTTGCCTCTTATCAAATGAACAACTGAGCATGTGAGATGGTGAATGGAGGGAGTACGATACCATTAGTACTACAATTCTTTTGGAAGGGTTGTAGTAGTCCCTCCCATTCACATGAACGGGCGTGTGTCCAGAGTGGGTTTCTCGGCTTCCACATGGGTTTCATCGAGGCCTTTGAATGCGGCAAGGAGGCATGTTCAACTGGGCATGCAGCGAGTGGCGCCCTCGACTCTAACGTACGACACCGTGTCGTTCTAATGTGTGCGCTCTTTGGGTACCTGGCCTGCATGGCAATGACTCAACACAGGAAGCGCATGGCATCGGAGCTTTTGGGGGGCCAGGGCGGTCAGAAGCGGGCATTTCATAAACCGATGATTGTTCATTGAGTGTGACGTCATCTATTTCATGTAGATAAGCCTACTATATAATAGATAATTTTAAAATCTTCATATATACGTTGATAGCCCATTCGATACGTTGTGATTCATAAAGACCGCTGCAAACATCAATGTTCTGCTTATCACAGATAAGATTGATTAATACCCGTAAAAATCCATGTCCTTAACAAAGGGTGCATGCACGTATAGGTTGAGCATGTGTGTTGCGTTGTGTGATGTGTGCATGCAGGCGTGCGAGTGTTGCAGGCGTGCATGCGTATGTTTCTGTGTTGCATGCATGTGTGCGTGCGTGCGTGTATTCGTGAGTGCATGTGTATGTGTCAGTGTTGCATGCCTGCATGCGTCCGTGTGTTCCTGAGTGCATGTGTACGTGTCAGTGTTGCTCGCCTGCAGGTGTGCGTGTGTTCGTGCGAGTGTTGCGTGCGTGCATGTGTACGTGCGGGGTGAGGCTAAACGTCAGTCGGCGGACTTTTTCATCTCTGGTCAGTAGATTTTCCAGCCATTGGATACGAAATCAAGGGCCTGCAGTTTATCTTCAACCTCCACCCCCCTGAGACGCCCCGACCGCCCCGAAACCACTCCCCACCACCGGTCCGCCGCTGCCCCGGCCATCCCTCTAGGCCCCCGCGCCAAGCTTTTTCTCCGGCGATCCCCACACCACCGCCCAATCACCGCCCCCTCCCACCGACGGCGACTACCAACCAGAGGTCTCACGACTTCGAATCCCCACCGACCACTAATTAATTTATTACCATTTATGTCTTTCATATATGCGCTGACGGGTGGGCCCTATGGTAATGTGCACTGCTGAATGTGGATCGTTTGACTGGTCAATTGATCGTGTCATCAACAAATTACGGAGCTGTATGGTGAGCCAGTGACCGCATGACCACCATAAAATGTATTTTATGAACATTGTACAGACTCAAACTACCATTTCTTTCTTTCATATACGCGCTGACAGGTGGGCCCGACGGTTACGTGGGCCGATGATGCAACACTAGTTGTGGAACATTTGACTGGTCAATTGATCGTGTCATCAACAAAATACGGAGTTCTACAGGTGAGCGAGTGACCGTATAATCATGACATGTATTTTTTAACACGGTATAGACGCAAGTTCTCATATATACGCGCAAGCACTCACCGCTATAAGCGCGCACACGCAGACCCTACCCCTATGAGCACCTTCGAGAGAGTGAGCCAGCATATGATCTTCAGATTTCACGAAGTCACCATAGGTGCCTCATAGTATAGGGGAATGTGTCCTCCCACTAAACGCACATCGCTGGAAAATACTGAAATTAATCCAGGATAAATGCAAGCACCAGGACTTTAACCCTAGTGGGCTCGGGAAACCACTGTCCTCCTAACCATCCAACCACAGGTTGGTTAGCACCACAAAATGTATGTGGTGATAGTGATGAGCTTATTCTGAAGTCCAGTGACCATATCGTGCTTTCGCTCCAAATACAATGACCGTAAGTGTCGTCAACAAAATACGGAGCACACATCAAATATAATGTCCGTAAGTGTCATCAACAAAATACGGAGACGTATCGTGAGCTAGATACCATATGATCACAACGAGAATGTATATGGTGACCGTAATGATCATATTCTGAAGTTCGGTGACTGTATAGTTGTCAGGACCCCGATTCCAAGTCACATCGATCTAGCCGGTAATGCCTCATATCACTTTGCGGCCTCACGCACGGTATCCCCACGGGTGTCGCCTTACCATGGCCCGGGACCATTTGCGCCTTTTGGCTCACGTATATGATAGTGTCGCTAGTATCCATATGACAGAGAACCCGGGCCGACATGGCTAGTCGTGAACCCAAAGCGGCACTAACCTATGGGGACAGGCATACATGAATCACATCGAGCATGTCGGTCATCAGCGAGTGAATCCGGGCTGTAGCACTGGGCTAATAGGACTCCGGATGTCACCATGTGACATTTCCCTGAAGGGACAGACATAGGAATGAAGTGAAACACATGCCGGCTAGTCAAGTGTCCTGAGCAGTAGTGTTGGGCTAGCAGGACTCCGGTGAACCGGGCTGTAGCGGACTACTATGGCTCAAGGGGCACTAGACTACATTTCCCCATAAGAGAGGCTGCCAATGATAAACAACTAGATTGTCGGATCCCACACATACCAAGAATTTCAATCATACACACAATATGCTTGATATGTGCAAATACAACATGGCATCACAACAAAACTCTACAACTCAAGTACTTTATTTAAAGGCTCCAGAGAGCCATACATAACATGTTCATACAGGTAGGGGTCACATGACCTGACACTCAAGTCATAAAAGCATACAAGCATACAAGCACATGCGGAAGCAAATAGTCTGAGTACAGACACTATAAAGAAAGAAGGCTTGTCGAAGCCTGACTATCTACATAGGGCCCTCCATGGCCAGAATCACCACCTGGGTGGCAAGTTACTCATCGTCGTCGAGGTCTACATAAAACCCATCGGAGGGGGCGGTGTTGTCGTCTGAAACGGTAAATAAGCAACATGAGTACAAAGGTACTCAGCAAGTCTTACAACAGAACCTACTATACATGCTCATTCTCAAGAAGGTGGGGGAGTTATTGCAGCAAGCCAGCTTTGACTCTTGGCTAAGCTATCCTACGAGACACCACTGTAAAATAGTTTCCGCACACGAGTCCACTAATCACCAACACAATACCCATCGGGGATCCTCCCTCGTATTCCTACGAGAGGGCCATCCTCGGTACTCACACTTATCTTGAGTCTTTTAGTAGAAACCATTAACTTGTCTGTGAACTGTATAGGCAACCAAGTAGTCCTTTACCGTGAACGCGGCTATTCGAATAGTTTTATACCATGCAGGGGTGTACTTCGTCACACATGTTTCCACTACTTAGCGTCTGCACATGACATGTGCTCGGCAGACTTCATGCGAAAGCCGATGTGGGTGTAGACCACGACTTAACTAACCGCACAAGATTCTAGTCCAGGTTTATTGCCTATTCAGGTTCCATCCGCAAGGAAATTCGGCAAGGGTGTCCTCAACGGCCCCAAACGATGTGTGCAGGGTTCCCGAGACACCAAACGGGTGACTCGGTACACTGTGCCATGGTGTATCTACCGCATCATAACCCACCCTTAGGGTTAGCACTACGCACGGCCGCCAACACATAACCTACAAACACCAGAAACTAGTTGCAACTCCTGGACAAAGGATGAGAGGGGTCAGTAAGTCGAGCGGGGTCATATTTCAGGGCCCAATGTGTGGTAGTAGCCGAATCTGAAATCACGCATACAGATCTCAGTTCTTATCGACGGCCTCAATGAAACAACCCACCATGTACTCCTACATGGCCTCTCATCGATACCTTTACCAAGACATGCTCAACACATCCCTCACATTACCGACATAATCATTTCACTCTAGCCCATCACCCAGATGAACCAGACCTAACACAACTCTAAGCATAGCAGGCATAGCAAGGGAAGAAACACATACATGGCTCAATCAACTCCTACACATGCTAGTGGGTTTCATCTAGTTACTGTGGCAATGACAGGTCATGTAGAGGATAAGGGTTCAACTACCGCAGCACACAGCAGTTTGAAACGTTGTTGTCTTAATGTAGTAAGTGAGAGCAGAAGCGAGAACATGGGATTGTATCGATATGATCAATGGGGCTGCTTGCCTGATGGAGTAGTAGTAGGGTACTGCCCTTTAGTTGGATATTCGGAGATATCCTCGGAGGCAGAACCTACCATGAAAGACAACACAGAGCACAATCATCACATGGCAATATGCAACAATATGATGCATGCTATGACATGGCCATATGAGGTGTCCTGCCTAATGTAATGTGA
The DNA here is from genome assembly GCF_003073215.2 of Triticum urartu. NCBI lineage: Eukaryota > Viridiplantae > Streptophyta > Magnoliopsida > Poales > Poaceae > Triticum > Triticum urartu. The sequence goes on from NC_053025.1 coordinate 321,344,389, forward strand.
AACAAGTTGAAATGGGTCCATTTGAATCAAGGATTCAAATGGGAGCTTACGTTCTTAAGCATTATAAGTGTATTATCTTGTTTCACCTAAACAACAAGGTTAAAGTGTTTTGTCATGCATGAAACCATTATAGATGGAAATATTGAATTTTTCTGATCAAATTTCATATATAAATTTTTCAATCTGAGTTATAGATTATTTTCTATGATTTTAAGAAGTTTTGGTTATTTTCTGGAATTTCCTATATAAGAATAAATCCAGAAAAGGATTTACTGCGTCAGCCTGGCGTCAGTGTGACGTCAGCGGGTCAAAGGCGCCAGCCCAGGTCAAACCTGACCGATGGGCCCCATCTGTCAGTGTAACATCTAACTAACAGAGTTAGTTAGTGTTTCGTTAGCACTAAACTAGGTTAGTTAGGCCCTGGGCCCACATGTCAGTGAGACGGAGTTAGTTAGCGAGGTCATTAACCCCTAACAGTGTGATTAGCACTAACTAAAAATCAAACTAATTTAGTTAGGTGCCAGCCCCACATGTCATTGACTCAGGGGGGGTTCAAACTGGGGTCAACCCGGGTCAAACTCGCCGGAGTTGACCCGGGGCTCGTCGCCGGCAAGGCCAGGGACGGCGGAGGGGTGCGGGTTTCCTTCTCCGGCGACCATTTGGCTGGCGGAGGGCATCTACGTGATGTGGGCACTCGTCCGCATCGAGTGGTGTAGGTGGTTGGGCCTGGGGTGGCCGGAGTCGTCGCCGACGTCAACCTTGGCGGTCGCCGGGGCTCGTGTGAGGTCGGGGTCGTCGTTGTGATGGCCGTGGTGGCTCATGCGGGGCACGTACATGCTCTACGCGGCGCGGGGAGGAAGCTGGGCACGAGGGCCGGACCATTAGATGGCCGGAGACTCATCGGCGGCGAGCACAGGCGGCGGCGTGTGCGGGGTGAGCATGGTGCGGTCGCTATGGCGCACAAGGGGAAAAACGGAGAGGGGGAGAAGGTTCAGTGGCTCACGGCGGTTGCGACGACCGTCAAAGTGGGCTCGGGGAAGGTCGGAGCTAAGCTAGGCGGCGAGGGGGATCTTCGGCGATGGCGGATCGGGAAGAGCTCGGTGCAGCGTCTCCGGGGCGAGCGAGCGCTCGGGGATGGGTCGAGGCGAAGCAGTGGACGACGGCGGAGCTTGTTGGCACGGCGAGGCGACGAGTGGACGGCGGTGGCTGCAATTTTCACGACGGTGCGGGCGCGACTGCGTCGGCCATGGCGTCGAGGGAGCGAGTGAGAGAGAAGGGGGAGTGTGAGGTGTCGGGCAGTCCGGGGCGGCACCGAGGAGACAAGCACGGTGTCGAGGCGCTGACCAAGTGAAGCAGGAGAGCAGGGAGCTGGCGTGGCAAGCTCGGGCGCGTGCGCCGTGTCCCTCCTCTGCCTACTGGCAGAGGTAGGCGGTGACTGGCACGGGCCAGCACAGTGCTGGGCCGGCCAGTGGGCTGCCAGGTGGGCTGCACCAGGTTAGTTCCTATCCCTCTCTTTTTCTGTTTTTATTTATTTTCTATTATTTCTGTAACTTCAGGGCTTAATAAAAATGCCAGGGCATTTCCAAAAATCATAAAACTAGTCATGGCTACTGCTTAGAATATATCCAACAGTAAACATTTTAGTTTATGATTATTTGAGCATTCAAAATATTTTATAGCATTTAAATGCCCAAATGCAAATACTATATGAATTAATCCAATGACCTTAAGATGTCCTAGAAAAATGTGCACCATTTTTGTCAAGGGTTTTAACCCAAAATAAAAAGGGTGGGCTTTTTAGAAGGGCATTTCAGGTTCATTGAAAAAGTTTTTAGTAAACCCTAGTTGTTCCAGGGGGGTGCTGGGGGTTCTGTCATCCCCATTTCAGTTTTCTGGGAAATTAAACATGATGCAACACTCTAATGCATGAACTAGCTAGGGTGTGACAATAGTGCTTTCGCTTGAAATACAATGACCGTCATGCGTGAATGTGTCAGGGGCATGCATACTTTTAGAGGGCCGAGAGATAGTTTGTGTGCGTACGTGAAAGTTGTGTAGAAAGAGGCGGTGTCCGGTGGAGACAAGGAGAGATATACCCTTCGTTTCTCTTTCCCGTGACTAATATTTAGGAGAAAATATAAACATTCACAATGCAGAACAAAAAAAATTGGATGCACCATGCAATTAACTTTCATGTATAACATTGTACTATTGTATATGCTTATTTTCTTAGTGGCCGATTGCGTGTGTGGTGTGGTGGGCACATCATTTCTAGTTGTGGTGGGTGTCAGTGTCAAAACCGGCGGATCTCGGGTAGGGGGTCCCGAACTGTGCGTCTGAGGTTCATGGTAACAGGAGACAAGGGACATGAAGTTTTACCTAGGTTCGGGCACTCTTGATGGAGGTAATACCCTATGTCCTGCTTGATTAATATTGATGAGTATGGGTGTTACAAGAGTTGATCTACCATGAGATCGTAATGGCTAAAACCCTAGAAGTCTAGCCTATATGATTATGATTGCATCTATGGACTAAACCCTTCGGTTTATATAGACACCGGAGGGGACTAGGGTTGTACAAAGTCGGTTACAGAGAAAGGAATCTTCATATCCGAATGCCAAGCTTGCCATCCATGCCAAGGAGAGTCCCATCCATGCCAAGGAGAGTCCCATCCATGCCAAGCTTGCCATCCAGGAATAGCCAAAGGTTGAAGGGTGCCAGCAGGCCATTGATGCTCTGCTTTAACACGATGACAGACGTCCCAACTAGCAATGTATTGAGCAATTTCTCTCTTCATCCTAGTCCACCAAAACCTCTGGCGTAGGTCTTGATACATTTTAGTACTACCAGGATGAATGGTGAGAGGGGAATCATGAGCTTCCTTAAGAATCAACTGGCGCAGATGTTGTTTCTTGGGAACCACCAAGCGGTTCTCAAAGAAAACAACACCTCGCTCATCCATGGAAAAACATTTAGCAACTCCGCTAGCGATGTTTTCCTTAATCCGGGATATGCCCTTATCACGCTTCTGGGCAGCTATGATTTGATCCGTAAGGTTAGGCTTCGCCACCAGGGTGGATAGGAATCCTCAAGGAACAATGTGAAGATTAAGCTTACGAAATTCCTCATGGAGAAGTGGTTGACTTTGTTGTAACATCAGGTTGTTACAATAAGATTTACGACTTAGCGCATTAGCCATGACATTGGCTTTGCGCGGGCTGTAAGTTATTCCTAAGTCGTAATCCGAGATCAACTTGACCCAACGTCTTTGCCTGAGATTTAAATCCGGTTGGGTGAAGATATATTTTAAACTTTGGTGATCGGTGAAGATCTCGCAACGATTATCGAGAAGGTAATGTCGCCAAGTTTTAAGTGCATGGACTATAGCTGCAAGCTCTAGATCATGTGTGGGATACTTTTCCTCATGGGGGTGTAATTGCCGTGAGGCATGGGCAATTACCTGATGATCTTGCATGAGTATGCAACCTAGTCCTTGTCGCGAGGCGTCGCAATAGATAATAAAGTCCTTGGAGAAATCTGGTGGTACCAGTACGGGAGCAGATGTTAGGCGTCTTTTCAGTTCCTGAAAGCTGAACTCACATTGTGGGGTCCACTCGAACTTTTTATCTTTCTTGACGAGTTCAGTTAGAGGTTTAGCAACCTTGGAGAAATTCTCGACGAAGCAGCGACAATAGCTCGCTAAGCCAAGGAAGCTCCGAACATGCTTGACCGTTTCAGGTGGAGTCCAATCAAGGACGGCTTGAACTCGCTCGGGATTGACAACAATACCCTTACCAGAGATTACATGGCCTAGATAGGTCACTTCTGGCAACCAAACTTCACACTTGAAGAATTTGGCATAAAGGCGATGCTCTCAAAGTTTCATCAATACCAGCCTTAGATGTTCGGCATGTTCCTCCTCACTCTTGGAGTAGATGACTATATCATCGAGGTATACTACGACGAATTTATCCAAATACTCCATGAAGACTGAGTTCATTAACCAAGAGAAGGTGGCTGGGGCATTGGTTAAACCGAAGGACATGACGGTGTACTCGTATTGGCCATAGCGAGTAACAAAGGCCGTTTTGGGAATGTCCCCGTTTCTGATTTTGATTTGATGGTAGCCCAACCTCAAATCCATCTTTGAAAAGACTAAGGATCCAGCGAACTAGTCATACAGATCGTTGATCCTACGAAGCGGATACTTGTTCTTGATAGTGACCAAGTTGACAGGTCAGTAATCTACAACCATCCGATTCGTTCCATCCTTCTTCTTGACGAAGAGGACGGGGCAAGCCCAAGGAGAGGAACTAGGACGGATGAAACCCTTTTTCAAGGAGTCATCGAGTTGGTTCTTAAGCTCGGCTAGTTCTAAAGGTGCCATCTTATAGGGTCTCCTAGAAATTGGGACGGTTCCTCGAAAAAGGTCTATCACAAACTCAACATCCCTGTCAGGTGGAACACCTGGCAGTTCTTCTGGAAAGACATCCGGAAAGTCTCGGACTATCGTAATATCTTCAAGGTCTGGAAGGGGGTTGGCATTTAGGGAGTAAAGCTGGCGCTTGGCCACTCGAGTTAAGACATTGATTGTCTTGCCCGATGGGTGAGTAAGTTGAACGGTTCTAGTGGCACAATCAATCTTAGCATAATGAGCTGACATCCAGTCCATACCCAAGATGATGTTTATGTCCGAGGACTTGAGAGCTATTAAAGATGTAAGGAAGACAAGTCTATCGACAAGAATTTCATTCCCATGGCTTACTCTAGAAGTTTGCCATTTGGAACCCGGAGTTTGAATTACCATGGAAGTGGGCATGTCATAGAATGTCGTGTTATGCAATCGAGCATAGTTCTCAGATATGAATGAATGAGATGCTCCGGTATTGAAAAGAACATATGCCGGATGGCAATTAACAAGGAGCGTACCAAGGACGACATTAGGATCCTCATGAGCCTCCTCAGCTGAGACATAGTTGACATGGCCACGTGCAGTGGTGGCTGGCTTGGCGTAGAATGTCTTTTCCGCTGGCTTACCACGGCCAACAGACTTTCCCGACTGATTGGGCTTGTTGTTCTGGGGACACTCTCGACTATAGTGACCCGGCTCTCCACACTTGAAACATGTCACAACATTGGGGCGTGGAGCAGCACTAGCAGCGGGGCCACCATAGGGTTTAGGCGGTGCAAACTACTGGTTGGGGCGAGGCGCCTCAAAGGATGGCCTCGGAATGAACTTGGGTGGCAGCGCTGTGCTTGGAATCCACACCCGGCGCTTCTAAGATCCAGAGCCGGATGAAGAGCCAAAATGACGAGAGTGCTTGTGTGAAGCGTCATAGTTAGACTGGCCTGTCTCAGCACTGATGGCCTTATTGACCAACTTCTGGAAGGAGGTGCACTCATGCAGACGAAGATCACGGCGAAGCTCAGAGCTAAGTCCCTTGCGGAACCTTGCCTGCTTTTTAGCGTCGGTGGATACCTCTTCAGGAGCATATCGTGCCAGATTCCCAAACTCACGACTATATGCATCTACAGTCAGTCTGCCTTGAGTAAAATTGCAGAACTCTTCCCTCTTGCGATCTATGAGACCTTCCGGGATGTGATGCTCATGGAAAGCCTCACTGAATTCAGCCCAAGTAGTGATTCGACCGACCGGGCGCATAGCCTCAAAGTTTTCCCACCAAAGGCTAGCATGGGCTTTGAGGTGATAGGCAGCATAGGTAACCTTATCAGCTTCGGCTATGTTGGCAGAACATAGCTTGTGGGTGATGCTGCGAAGCCAGTCATCCGCGTCGAGGGGCTCGACGGAATGATTAAACTTTGGTGGGTACAACTTGATAAAGTCATTGATTGACACCAAGTCGTTTCACTAATGACGTGCAGTGTTCTGCTCAATCTGCTCCAGCAAGCGGTTAGTCTCACGCTTGTTTCTTTCCGCCTCTAGCATAACTTCGGCCAGAGAAGGCGGGTGAGGCAGATTTTCACCCCTAGCTGCACTGGCTTCTCCCTGCTCCGGGGCAGCAGGGTTGCTGTGGGTGTTGACCATCCTAGGAAAAACAAGACAACGATTTAGACAAGGATGGCACAAACTTGGCAAGGAAGTGCAGAATGTAATGGATAACATGGAATGCTAAGATGTTCATTGCACGACATGGTAATATAGACACTGCCATATATATATCATTGGTCATACACACCGTACATAGTTTAGTACAAGCCCAGGCTAGAGTACAACTACGGTGAAAGACATTACATCTCATCGGAGGCATTCCAAGCTCCTATACATTATTTTTCTACACCTCCGGAGCGTGATACACACCAAGTCGTATCCCACGGTCACGCAGGACTGTGGAGGATACAACTATTACAAGTACTAGTGAAACTACTACTAGCTCAGACGGCTCCATAGTAATCCTCATAAAAGTCACCACCAAAGCCTGGAAGTGGAACATGATCATCTGGGAATAGACAGTCCTGCGGAGCCTGCGGACCATAGGGACTCGGATGTGGCCTTGGTCCCACAGACGGTGGCAGACAGGGACCACGAGGAGGGGTGATGCCTCCTACATCACGCCACTCCATACAATCTGGCAATCCAAACCGTACAGGGTACAAGTCCCTCAGGTCCATGTATCCTGCCTGCACTGCAGGTGCAAACCGACTCAAAGTGGCCCAATGATCAGCTCGAGAGTTGAAAATCTCCATACGCATGGCCTTCGCTCGTGTTAAAGCATAGGTCGAATGACTGCTGAGCACTACTTTGAAGAAGTTCTTGAGGTTGCTCGTTTGATAGAGACCCAGTGCTTGAAAAATATTATCTTTGAGTGATATGTAATCTCATTGTAAGCGAAATGCTTTTATAAATTTTTATAAGGCTATTTTTATACTTTTGCTTGAAAGTAATATGATGCCTCCTGGGCGGCCGTTTACGTATACATGTGTATAACCTGAAAGATTGCAGCCGTCAGCTTCGACCCCCACGCATATAATGCGGAGGTGCTCGCAAAAAACACGCGTTCACACTTAACCCAACGTCTTGGTCCTACTAAGGAGGTGATAGCGGAGCGAGCGAGGCAACCGGACTATAATGCTTTAACACTTTCACTTAGCCATAGGAGTTTGACAGTGGGGCTACTAGATAGCCCCTGGTGGCTCCGCACTCTCCCGATCCCAGGGTGCGTACATGCCTGGCCGGAAAACGGCCCTTCGTTAAGGCGGAGGAATTCTAACATTCCAACAGGTCATCGAGTGGTTGACCAGTCTCACGCTATATCATGACAGTCAGTTTTCGGCTTTCTCTACTAAGGTGCTCGTCCAGATGAACTAGGGCACAATAGCAGTAGTTCTCCTGGTGCTACCTTAGCCAATAAAGCAGAACGTAAGGCACCAAAACACAGGAGCCGGGCAAACCCAACATTTGACCAAAGACAATGATTCGGAGCTGATGCATACAGGGCCAAACTCACGACGCCGAACACTCCCTAAGGTATTCGGTCTTTGTGGTATAAACCGGGCCTAAACAATGGCCTTTGTAAGAAGCCCCTTGTGTCCAGGTACGTGCATTGTTCTGGCGTGGCCACATGCCAAGACGTCAGCATACTTCTCAACGGTGGATATGCATCCACAAGAGACGGTAAAAAAGGTTTACGCAGGGTCTTAATCTAAAAAGAATCCTTGGGACGGGTCCCTGCTGCATGTCTGCGCCTGTGTCTCCATTGTGCCGTATCCTGGACGGGTGTAGCACGATGATCGTCTGTAAAAGAGAGGAATTTAGGTGAAAAAGTTGTCGTGTAAAAAGGATAGTTTTTAAAGAAACCATGTATAATTCAAGATGAGAAGAAATTGCCACTTGTCTGCGCGCGTTGAGCCCCTTGTATTGACAAATAGGGGTGTGACCATTTATTCGGTATAAATAGCGGCGCTGGACTTGATTAGTTGTGTCTGAGGTCTTGACGACCTATTGGATGCTTTCGCTGGTCCGGGCGCCTTTAGTGTGCGGCTGCCAAGGCAGCCGCACTCTCTTCGACGCGCAGAGATCGCTTGATATTTCCTTTCACTGAAATGATGCCACGTGGACAGGGCATCTTGAGTGTGAGGGAGGCATAGTGTGGTATTGCATTAAAGCGAGCAAAGGCTTCGCGTCCGAGCAGTGCTTGATAGCCACTTTGGAACGGAGCGATGTGGAAGGTTAAATGCTCGCGACGGAAGTTATCAGGGGAGCCGAATATAACTTGTAGTAGGAGGGAGCCCGTACAACGAGCCCCTGAGCCTGGCGTTACTCCTTTAAGGGTAGTATTGCTGTGGCGAATTTTTGTTGGGTCTAACCCCATCCCGCGGATTGTATCCTGATATATTAGGTTTAGACTGCTGCCACCATCCATCAAGACTCGTGTGAAGTGATATCCGCCAATTACTGGGTCTAATACTAGGGCAGCCCATCCTGTGTGTCGGATACTTGCTGAGTAATCGTGATGGTCGAAAGTGATCGGTTGAGACGACCAGTGGCAGGACTTCGCGGTGACAGGCACTTGGGTATGTTTTCCTGGGAGTGCCGCGTTGTTTTTTCCCTTGATCACGTGTAACACGTTTACTGTTTTGACTTCTGGTGGAAATTTCTTTTGTTCCCCAGTGTCTTTCTTGGGAGGCTCGTCCTCGTCTTCACTTGGTGTATCCTCCCCCTTGTGTACGGCGTTGAGCTTGCCGGACTGCTTGAAGACCCAACATTCTCTGTGGGTATGATTAGCCGGTTTACCAGGGGTACTATGGATCTGACATACTTGGTCAAGAATTTTGTTGAGGCTGGACAATTCATCCCTGGTGCCTTTACAGGGCGGCTTTTGCTGACCTGGCCGAGAGCTTTTGAATCCGGCGTTTACTACCGTGCCCTTCGTGTTGTCTTCTTTATTCCGGCGTTTGTTACTATTGTTGCGCCGTGATTTCCCGTTTCCATCTCTAACTTCAGATGTACTGGGGTCGCTGGTGCTGCATCTGGCTAGCCAGCTATCCTCACCCGCGCAAAACCGGGTCATGAGGTTTATTAATGCGGCCATCGTTCTCGGCTTATTTTGGCCGAGGTGTCTAGCGAGCCATTCGTCACGGACGCTATGCTTAAAAGCTGCCAAGGCTTCAGCGTCCGGACAGTCGAGAATCTGGTTCTTTTTAGTAAGAAACCTGTTCCAAAGCTTTCGGGCTGACTCTCCGGGCTGTTGAGTTATAGGACTCAAATTGTCCGCATCCGGAGGTCGGACATAAGTCCCTTGAAAATTTGCCCGAAAGGCGTCTTCGAGCTCTTCCCAACTTCCAATGGAGCTTCCGGGGAGGCCTTTAAGCCAGTGACGAGCTGGCCCTTTGAGTTTGAGGGGTAAGTACTTGATGGCGTGGAGATCATCTCCTCGAGCCATATGGAAATGAAGGATGTAGTCCTCAATCCAGACCCCAGGGTATGTTGTTCCGTCGTATGCCTCTATGTTTACGGGTTTGAATCCCTATGGAAATTCATGGTCCAGCACCTCATCGGTGAAACATAGGGGGTGTGCGGCACCCCTGTAGCTGGGTGTACCGCGTTGGGGCACGCTTGCGTGGTCCATAGATGGATCTTGTTGCGCCGTCCTTTGGGTGCGAGCCCTCGCATGGGTCGCGTGTTGTATTGTGAGTGGCGTTGTATGCCGCTCTGTGTTGGTAGAGGGGTCGTCTATCCGGCCAGGTGGCTGCTTTGATATTTGGTTGTGGGGGGTCTGAGGCCTCCTCATCGAATTCAGGTAGCAGCTTCCGCTTTGGGTAGCTCTTGGAGGGGCGATTGTCGCCGTACCTCGCTGCTGTGTTGAGTATTTCACTCCATCTGATTCGGAGTGTGTCTTGCGTAGCCTTGAGCCTTTGCTTCTGCCTTTTAACAATATCACCGAAAGACGACTGCTGAAAGACGTCCGCGGCGGTAAACTCCATGATCGGTGCCCAATCGGATTCGATCGGCAGGGACGCGGAGGGTTCGGAGTCCGGGGATGAGTCCGGCTCCTTGGAGTCACGAGTCTCACGGAGTCTGGGGCTGGTGTTTGGCTCGATCGCCATTGGGATCGCAGCCCCGAGGCAGCGTCCAACCACCCATCCAAGATCGGCGTAGTTGGCTCCGAATTAAGTGTCGAATCCGATGCGGGTGCGGCCTCCAGGGCACTATTCGGCGGCAGAGCTAGATCATGCTCGTCGTGACACTGCGGCACGCTCGGCAGTGTCTCGAATCCGTCGAAGATCAAGTCCCCGCGGATGTCAGCCGTGTAGTTTAAACTTCCAAATCTGACCTGATGGCCAGGGGCATAGCTTTCGATCTGCAAAGTTTCACCCTGGACCGCATCACTATCGATGATAGTAGGAGCCATCAAGCCTGGCGGCGACGACATAGAGGAACTCTCAATGAAAGCACCAATGTCGGTGTCAAAACCGGCGGATCTCAGGTAGGGGGTCCCGAACTATGCGTCTAGGCCGGATGGTAACAGGAGGCAAGGGACACGAAGTTTTACCCAGGTTCAGGCCGTCTGGATGGAGGTAAAACCCTACGTCCTACTTGATTAATATTGATCATATGGGTAGTACAAGAGTAGATCTACCACGAGATCAGAGAGGCTAAACCCTAGAAGCTAGCCTATGGTATGATTGTTGTTCTGTATGTTGTCCTACGGACTAAAACCCTCCGGTTTATATAGACACCGGAGAGGGTTAGGGTTACACAAAGTTGGTTACAATGGTAGGAGATCTACATATCCGTATCGCCAAGCTTGCCTTCCACGCCAAGGAAAGTCCCTTCCGGACACGGGACGAAGTCTTCAATCTTGTATCTTCATAGTCCAGGAGTCCGGCTGAAGGTATAGTCCGGCCATCCGGACACCCCCTAATCCTGGACTCCCTCACCCGCCTCCTGTTACCATCAGCCTTAGACGCACAGTTCGGGACCCCCTACCCGCGATCCGTCGGTTTTGACACCGACATTGGTGCTTTCATGGAGAGTTCCACTGTGCCGTCACGATAAGGCTTGATGGCTCATCTTATTGTGAAGGACAACATTACCTCTGGGGAGCCCTGGCTGTAGGGCAAATCTCTGACTAGGTGGCTTCGTCATGACCGCCCGTTCGGCCGTCGCGCATCGGCTCGGGATTCACCGAGCAGATGGATCCAATGGAGCTCTCTTCCTTGAATGAGCTCTTGGATCGCATCGCCGCCTAGGGAGTCTCTACGTACTATGATCGGATCGGGCTTAAACCCGACCAAAGGGATATTAACTCTCCGCCGGTCACCCATCAGATAGCGGTGGTGGAGGAGCAATGCAGCGATTCTTCCTCTATTTTGAGGACAAACTATGTCCGGATTCCCGAGCTCTCCGAGCCGGATACCCGTCTACTGGAGGACATGGCCCAAGCTTCGAACCTAGAATCGGACAACAGGCCAGAACTATTGGGCAACGTCCTGGAGCCCAAACTGCCAAGCTCGGAAACTCCTCTGCCCCTGGGTCTCAGATCGGGTCAGGGTTTGGACCTAAATCTACCCACCCACCCTGACATAAGTGATCTTTCCCACATTAGACAAGAGTCCCAAGAGACAGTACATCACTATTGGGCTAGATTCCTCCGTGTAATGAGCAAGGTCAAGGACTGTCGCGAGGAAGACGCAATTTCATTCTTTTGCAAAAATTGCACGGACAAGGGAATCCTCAATGCCATAAGTCGCGGTGACATAGCACACTTCGCTGACTTGGCGGCCATAGTACAGAAGTACTATGCGACGGAAAGCGCCTGGAAAACCCAAACAAAATTCTGGGATCCTCCGGCTCTCACTAAACCCCCCGTCCGAACTAAAAGGGTGTACTCTCGTAAGTCACCCGATCCAATTACAAAAAAACCAAAGCCCACTACAGGGCGTGGAACCGTATTGGAGGGATGGCTCAATGGGCCGTGCAAAATTCACAGTACACCGGATACCATGCCAACACACAGCCTTAGAGCATGTTGGATACTTCGGCAGGTGGCCAAGAGCGGCGAGGATCTCCTCATCAACTATACCACAGAGCACCATCCCGTGGAAAACAACAATACAATATTGAAAGTCTCTGGTACTTTCGCCTCAAATAATAGGCGCAAGCGAGCACTCCGCAGCCTCGCCGAAGTCTGCCATGTTGCAACAATAAATCCATGGAACGATACGGCCATAACCTTCAATGCCAGTGAAGAACCTCAAATCCGAATAGCCCGAGCACCAGACGCTTTGGTCCTTAGTCCAATTGTGGACGGCTTCCGGCTTACTAAAGTGCTCATGGACGGTGGCAGCGGATTAAACCTCATCTACGAGGAGACTCTTAGCAAAATGGAAATAGACAAGAACCGCATTGAGCAAAGCAGCACGACCTTCAGAGGAATCATCCCTAGTCGGAAGGCACGATGTGCGGGAAAAATCACACTAGATGTGGTATTCGGCACGCCGGAGAATTATAGGTCCGAAGAAATCACATTCCAAGTGGCCCCGTTTAGTAGTGAATACCACGCCCTTTTAGGGCGGGAGGCATTCACGATCTTCCAAGCTATACCCCATTATGGGTACATGAAGCTCAAGATGCCCGGGCCCAATGGAATCATCACTCTAGCTAGTGATCCGGACATAGCACTCCGCGCCGAAAATAAAACCGCCGCACTGGCCCTCGAGGCATTATCCGAAGCCCTCACGGCCGAAGAACTAACTGCACTGCGCTCCACAGTGGACAGGGATGACGTGATACTCAACAAAAGACCCAAGTCAACCTCTTTTAAATCAGTGGATGAAATAGTCAAATTCCAGGTCCACCCAATGGACCCTATAAAAACAGCATCCATCGGGGCACAGCTGAACCCCACAACAGACGCCGCACTGCGGGAGTTCTTGCGCGAGAATTGGGACATCTTCGCCTGGCATCCTTCAGACATGCCAGGAATCCCACGCGGGCTGGCCGAGCATAGCTTAAACATTCTAAAGGGATACAAGCTGGTAAAGCAGACTCTTCGGCATTTCTCAGAGCCTAAGCGACAAGCCATGGGAGAAGAGCTAGCCAAGCTACTCGAGGCCGGATTCATTAGAGAAATAAAACATCCAGACTGGCTAGTAAACCTGGTGATGGTACCAAAGAAGGACAAATCCTGGCGCCTATGTGTCGATTTCAAGGACCTTAACAAGGCTTGCCCCAAGGATCCCTTCCCCCTCCCCTGCATCGATCAAATTATCGACGCTACCGCAGGACATGACTCATTGTGTTTCCTCGACGCATACTCTGGATACCATCAAATCAAGATGGCGGAGTCCGATCAAGCCGCAACGCCATTCATCACTCCATACGGCCCCTTCTGTTTTAACACCATGCCTTTCGGGCTCAAAAACGTCGGTGCAACCTATCAACGCATGATTCAGACATGGTTGGAAACACAAATCGGCAAAACAGTGGAGGCATACGTCGATGATGTGGTCATCAAAACCAGACACGTCGAATCTTTAATAGACGACTTGAGGCTTATGTTCGACAATCTCCAAACATATGACATCAAGCTCAATCCGGAAAAATGCGTTTTGGGCGTGCCCGCCGGAAAGCTCTTGGGCTTCATCGTTTCCAATAGAGGAATTGAAGCAAATCCAGCTAAAATCCGAGCTCTGTCACAGTTGGCTATCCCAACAGACCTCAAGAAAGTCCAGAAATTAACCGGATGCGTGGCTGCCTTAAGCCGCTTTATCTCCCGATTGGGAGAAAAGGCATTACCTCTTTATCGCCTTCTTTGATGCACCGAACACTTCGAGTGGACGGATGCGGCCACGGCCAGATTGGAAGAAATAAAAGCCCTCTTGGTTGGCAACCCAATCTTGGCCGCCGCAAATATCGGCGAACCAATGTTGTTATATATAGCGGCAACACACCAGGTTGTATGTGCAGTGCTCATCGTCGAATGAGAGACGGACGGACATAAGTTCCTGTTTCAAAAGCCGGTATACTACGTATCCACCGTCCTCACCCCATGCAAATCACAGTACCCGCATTATCAAAAGATAGCATACGCGGTCTTCATGGCATCCCGGAAACTACGACACTACTTTCAAGAATGTTCAATTATGGTGGCCTCTGAAGTACCGCTCAATGACATAATAAATAATCGCGATGCCACGGGGCGGATTGCTAAATGGGCTATTGAGCTCCTACCGTTCGACATAACATACAAACCACATCAAGCCATTAAGTCGCAAGTACTGGCTGATTTCGTCACCGAATGGACAGAAGCCGAACTCCCTAAAGAGTACGGCGCGTACTCCAATTGGATCATGCACTTTGACGGCTCTAAGATACAGTCCAATACGTACTCCAAATATTATACACAGACTCCAACAATGCAACAGAATATGAGGCCCTGTTGCATGGTCTCCGGATGGTAGTCTCCATGGGCATTCAACGCCTAGAGGTGCATGGGGATTCGAACCTCGCAATATCTCAAATAAATGGACACTTTGACACCAAGGACCCAGAAATGGCGGCTTACTGCAATGCTGTCCTCAAAATGTCAGCTCGGTTCGAGGGGCTCGAATTCCACCATGTGGTCCGAGAAAACAATCAAGCGACGGATATCCTTGCCCGCATTGGCGCTAAGCGCCACCCTCTCCCACCTAAGATCTTCTTGGAAAGGCTGGTTAAGCCATCCGTGGTGTGGGAAGGGGAGACCGGCAACAACAGTACGGATCCGGCCACAACACCAGATCCCGAACAGTCTGACGTAATCGGAGGCTTCGCCACCGAAATAACACCTTCGTCCCACGTGATTATGGTTGTCATCGCCCCGTGGTCAGAACCCTTCTTGGCTTACCTAAATTGGCAAGAACTCCCCGAGGACCCAAACGAGGCACATTGCATTGTGCGGTGGTCTATAGCCTACAAGGTCCACGAGGGAGAGCTTTATAAGAAAAGTGCTACCAGAGTACTTCAAAGGAGCATCTCCGAAGAGGAAGCAGGGCAACTTTTGGCAGAAATTCATGCTGCACTCGGCGGCCATCATGCCGCAGCTCGGGCCCTTGTAAGCAAGGCCTTCCGTATAGGTTTCTACTGGCCGACGGCCCGAGCAAACGCATAGTATCTTGTCGAACATTGCGTTGGTTGCCAGCTTTTAGCAAACCAAAGCCATATGCCACCTACTGCTCTCCAAAACCCCCCCATTACTTGGTACTTTGCGGTCTGGGGGCTTGATATGGTCGGACCCGTTAAAGGAGGAATCCATAAGAAAAAGTACCTATTGGTAATGGTGGATAAATTCACCAAATTGATAGAAGCCAAACTAGTTAAAACGGCCGAGTCTGGACCAGTGATAGACTTCATATCCGGGGTTGTACACTGTTATGGTGTCCCCCAAAGCATCATCACCGATAACGGCTCGAACTTCATTGCTGACGAGGTAAAAACTTGGTGCGGCAACATGGGCATTAAGCTCGATTATGCCTCCGTCTATCACACCCAAACAAATGGTCAAGTCGAACAAGCAAATGGTCTTATTATGAGCGGCATTAAACCCAGATTAGTGCGATCCTTGAAGGAATCAGATACGCACTAGGTTGAGGAGCTCGACTCCGTACTATGGGGGCTGTGGACCGCGCCGAATCGCACTACCAGATACACACCGTTTTTTATGGTGTACGGCGCAGAGGGGGTACTGCCATGCGACACCATTCATGACTCACCTCGAGTGCGCATGTACGAAGAGAAAGAAGCCGAGCTTGATCGGCAGGACAGTTTATACGCCCTGGAGGAGGAGCGTGACGTTGCAAAAGCCCGCTCCACATTCTATCAGCAACAGGCTCGACGGTATCAAAGCAGAGAAGTACGAGCCAAAACTTATAACGTTGGCGAACTCGTTCTACGCCTACTAGAGAAGAAAAAGAACAAGCTCAAGCCCAAATGGGAAGGTCCCTTCATCATCGACAAAGTTCTAACTGGTGGAGCGTATCGTCTGCGTGATGCATCGGACAATCGACTCGAGCCAAACCCATGGAAGGCGGCCAGACTCCGAAGGTTCTTCGCCTAGTGCCAGACTCTATGTTCGTGTCCTTACCTCTGCCTTTTTTATATATATCCGCTATCTTTCTTTCTTTATTTCTTCCCTTTTTCTTCACGGCCTTAAAAGGTTAAAATGTGTCTTGACTACACAATCTTGACATGCCATGTGTGCTCATTATACCTGGGGGCTTCTTATACAAAAGCTTAATATAATTATGTTCCGGGTTCTATGCCTCCTCCACATGTGTTACTTTTCCACATGTACCTTTTCTTTGCCATCATATGCATCGATATGACTTAAGTTTTGGCCAAGCTGGCTTGCTTGGCTCTTGTGTTTATGCCCCACGTCCCCGTTAATTCGGCTAGGGCATAAGGGGAGCACCTCTGCGATTGTTATTGCCGGGTCAGCCGGATGTGTACCTCAGATTGGGTGAAGCTGAAAGCAAGCATTCTTAAGGGAATATTAGGCCGGTGAACAAAAGATGACTTTTACTTATTGCAATACATGCCCCTAGATGTTTATATCCTGCGTCTCTTTTCGCAGTTCGGACATGCACATTAATGCATTCATACCCAGGGAAAGGAACCCTTAACGGAACTATTCTCCCTGGAAGATGTTTCTTACTATCCATCTAATATAACATAGCTAGTTGGGCACTTGTCTATTCAAGCACTTATGACCCCTATGACTGGTTTCCACGCATACCCCGGTTTTGACATAACTGAGCGGGTATTCAGATACACTCCGGACTGTTGGGTTCGGAGGTCGAAGAGAAAAGGTCCGCCATGAAAAATGATTTACAATCCGTCTAGGGACAAAATATGTCACTTGAAGTACATAGTCACTTAGACTGACTAAAATTTTCTTCTATACCATCCAACAGGCTGTCTAGCCTACAATCCTGTTGGGAATACTTTGCGGCTAATTTTACCTGGTCATATACCAGACTAACGGGGATCTCTTTCCCATCAGACCCTACAGGTCCGGCCTCGGCCATGTGGTTCGGGTCAGCCTTGGTATATCACGTCTTCACCATGGCCCAGGCTTCCCTTGCACCTTGTCGGCAGGCAGATATCTTCCATAATCGGAAGCGCCGCCGCGCTGCCTTGAGGATCTCTACGAGCTCCCCCATGCCTCCTTGCAGGGAGGTGGATGGCCAAAAGGCCTGGGCAATGCCCTGCATCACCTGCCGAACTTGTTTGTGCAGTTGTGAGTGATCTTGCAGAAGATCGCCCGTAGATCCGGGCATCTCCTCTTCGGGACGACCCATCAGCAGACCTACAGATATAACTCTATTAGCTGGTTTCTTCGCCGAACTCTATAAAAGTTCGTTCAAGCACTTACTAAAAATGCTGCGTCGAAGCCTCTTATTCTCCTTTACGGAGTCAGCGAGCTGGGCCTGAACATCTTTCAGTTCAACGCCCAGCCGGGTATTGGCATCTTGGAGATCGTTTTTCTCCCTCCTAACCCGCGTAAGCACGCGCTCGCCAGCCTCTAGCTATCGTTGAGCATGTTGCTCATCCCCTTGCACGATCTTCAGATTCACTCCGAGATTATCTGCAGCATCTATTGTTAGATTTGCATGCATGCCGAATACTAACTGGTACATGTCATTTCATTCTTTTCGATCAGGACAAGTATTACCAGATGGGGCCTTCTTGGACTCCTCCATTCCGGCAACGGCGGCCCGTAGCTAGGCTTTGCACTCCTCCATCTCTTGAGACAACTGGGTATTCTTCTCCGTAAGAACCTACGCATATAATGATCCTTAAATCAGTTGTGCCAATTGTTTCATGTCTCGGGGGCTACTGATATACATAATTATTAGACTTTCTTACCTGTATATCCTTTACATACCGGTCTGTGGCTCTGGCAAGGCCATTTTGAGAAGCTCGGATGTACGCGTCTCCTGAGTTGAAGGCATCGAACGCCTCATCGGAGAAACCAGGGTTGCGGAGTACGGCTCGGCGACGCCTCTGATTCATGGCACTCTCCACTTCGGAATTCGTAGCGGACAGCCTATCCGCATCCTCTGTAGGAGGAACATCCGGTGTTGTCCCCACGTTAGCATCTGCCCCTAAGTCTGGCTCTGGAGTCCGGCTGGTGGAGGCTTGGCCGGCAGGTTCTCCGGAAAGGGTCCAGCGAGCGTTTTTTCTGCCATGAACCATGGACGTTATTATATTTTAAAGACGACAACCACGGAGCTGGGTTTTTTTCATACCTCTGTGACGGCGCCTCAGTCCTGACCGCCTTCCTTTTAAGCCTACCCGGCTTCGGTGCCCCTTGCTGATGAGTCACCGCGGGTTCGGCATGGCGCCCCGAGGGCCTTCCCTATAAGACGCAATACGTTTCCGGTGGGTGAAGTGCAAAAAAGGGATCCTTCTCGGAAGTTGGGACTCCGGTTTTACTTACATGCGATGCAGGGAGCAGGCCAGGATAATTGGCGATGATGGCCACCAAGGCACCATCGCAGCTTAACTGATAAAACGTCCTGTCGATGAGCTCCAGAAATATGTCTGGATCTTCTTCGAGTCCAGGGTCGACGGCCCGGTCAGGGTCCTCTGGCTGTAGAGACGGGCTATGGACCTCCCTCACAGCTTTTCGTAGTTCCTGCTATGAAATAGCAAGGTAAATATTTATGGTGAAGAATGCGGGAAGGTCTGGAGTAAAAGGTAGCAGCTCACCCAGTTTGGGGGGTTGTACATGGAGAATCCATCCCGTGGCGTAATGCGGATGAACTCCTCTTCCTCTCCTTTGTACAAATCGGATAGTATTTTTGCTAGAGCAGCGGCGGAGTCCGGACCTTTACGACCGCAGCGGGTGGCATCATCTTCTCCATTGAAGTGCCACATGGGTTTCCCCCGATACTGAAGTGGCTGCACCCCCCGCATTATACATATTGACATAACCTCGACTATTGTCAGTCCTGATTTGGCCAGCGTTTTTATCCTGCCCAACAGGTTAAGGACCTCTCTATTATCTTCTTCCTGGGGACTCCGAGGGCGCTAGCTACGGCATTTCTTCAAAGGGGAATTATTAAACTCAGGAAGGCCCATCCGAATAGGGTCCAGAAGGGGGATGTCCTCCATATAAAACCACTCCAAAGGCTAGTCTTCGGATGTCATCTTCATAGTATCGGACAGGTATTCAGTCACGGTGATGCACCATATTTCGGCTCCGCCCACTTGATATATTGACACCTCCTGTGTATGGGGTACGAGGCAGAATAGCCTCTTCCATAGCTCAAAATGAGCTTCGCAGCCCAGAAACAGCTCGCAAAAGGCGACGTAGCCGGCGATGTGTAATATGGAGGCGGGAGTAAAGTTATGCAGCTGGAGGCCATAGAAATCTAGGAGCCTGCAGAGGAATGGATGGATTGGAAATCTGAGTCCCCTCAATAAATAAGGGACAAGGCATACCCGCTCCCCCTAGATGGGTTGCGACAGCTCTCTGCTTGCTCCCCACCATTATAAGTGGCTAGTCCGGCTCGGACGGGGACCATATACGTAGGAGGGAGAAACCCCTTGGTCTGCAACTCTACTATTTGGCTGTGGGGGACGGAACACTTCTCCCACTTGCCTGGCTTAGTGCTATGGGAGCGAGAGGAGGAGCTGCGATGGCCGGCCATGATGGGATGGAATTTTCCGGGCGCGCTCCGTTGGATACTCGCTGCGGGAGGATGGTGTGATCTGGATCTAAAGATCCCTGACTCTTTAAATAGACGATTTACTTACATGGTTAGGGTGGAAAATATAAAAATGCCCCGACTTCTCGCATTCGCTCAACACGTGGAAGATAGCCATTTTTAAAGCACAGAAGCCAAGGAGTGCAACATTCATGGGAAGCCGGACACAACTCGTTATGACAGGTACTCGGGATTTGGAGAAGAACCCGCCTTGCAATGCCGAAGACAATCCATGCGCCGGACTCATCCTCGTTAAAGCCTGGTTCAGGGGCTACTGAGGGAGTCCTGGATTGGTGGGTCCTCGGACAGCCGGACTATATACTTTGGCCGGACTGTTGGGCTATGAAGGTACAAGATTGAAGGCTTCGTCCCGTGTCCGGGAGGGACTCTCCTTTGCGTGGAAGGCAAGCTTGGCGATTCGGATATGTAGATCTCCTTCTCTGAAAATGACTCTGTGTAACCCTAGCCCCCTCCGGTGTCTATATAAACTTGAGGGTTTAGTTCGTAGGACAACACCAATCATAATCATAGGCTAGCTTCTAGGGTTTAGCCTCTACGATGTCGTGGTAGATCAACTCTTGTAATACTCATATCATCAATATCAATCAATAAGGAAGTAGGGTATTACCTCCATCTAGAGGGCCCGAACCTGGGTAAACATTGTAACCCCCTCCTCCTATTACCATCAACCTTAGATGCACAGTTCGGGACCCCCTACCCGAGACCCGCCGGTTTTGACACCGACATCGACCATGCTCTTTATGCGCGTCTGCTGCGCTGTTAGCTTGTCCGACGAGGCCCAGTCTAGGCCCTTCTCTAGCCAGGAGGTGAGCCGCATGGGGGCCCCAGACCTAAACTCGGGAGCATCGGCCCAGGTGTTGTCGCGGGGCTCTGTGACATAGAACCACTGTTTCTACCACCCTTTGACAGTCTCCACGAAAGTACCTTTGGGCCATTCGACGTTGGGCATCTTTCTCACCATTGCGCCTCCGCACTCTGTGTGTTGGCCATCCACCACCTTCGGCTTCACATTGAAGATCTTCAGCCACAAGCTGAGGTGGGGTGAGATGCGGAGGAAGGCCTCGCACACGACAATAAATGCCGAGATGTTGAGGAAGGAGTTGGGGGCCACATCATGGAAATACACCCCATAGTAGAACATAAGTCTGCGGACGAATGGGTGGAGTGGAAATCCCAGCCCGTGGATGAAGTGAGGGATGATCACTACCCTCTCATGGGGCTCCGGGGTAGGGACGATCTGTCCCTCGGCTGGAAGCCGGTGGGTGACCTCCTTGGCCAAGTATCTAGCCTCCCAGAGCTGGGTGATGTCCTTCTCCTTAATGGAGGAGACCATCCCCTTGCCCTGTGCTCCGAATCCGGACATGACCGGAGTGCTTTCTTGAGGCGGAAGAGATGAGGACTTGGGTACTGTAGCTCAAGAATGGGTGGGCAGAGAGAGAAGGCATGGGTGAAAGGGGGTGAGTCTTTATCCCTTTGTAAAGGCAGCGAATATCAAGCGCCTCACCACTTGCCTTAAAACTCGCCTGCTTCCCAACGGCTGTGCAGACGTCACAGTTGGATTACCCACGCCCGTATTGATGAGAATCCCGTAATAAGGGGACACGATCTCTGCTTTGAAAAGACGTGCCAGTAAAACCGCATCTTGAAATATGAAGCGGCGGGCTTAAAAATGGTTCGAAATAATGACCGGGCGGTGATGTGGTGTCACGCTAGAAAAAGGTTGTCTGTAGATTGGACTCGTGAAATATTATACTCTCTGCGGTTGTGTGTGGTGCTTGTTTTGCAGAGACGGACACGTTCTTTTTGTTCCAAGGCTGTTTTGGAGTATTCTGAGGAGGAACCCGCCTTGCAATGCCGAAGACAATATGCGCACCGGACACCTTGTTATTGAAGCCTGGTTCAGGGGCTACTGAGGGAGTCCTGGACTAAGGGGTCCTCGGGCATCCGGCCTGTTGGACATGGGCCGGACTGTTGGGCAATGAAGATACAATACCAAAGATTCTCTCACCCGTGTCCATATGGGACTCTCCTTGGCATGGATGGCAAGCTTGGCATTCAGATATGAAGATTCCTTTCTCTGTAACCGACTTTGTACAACCATAGTCCCCTCCGGTGTCTATATAAACCGAAGGGTTTAGTCCATAGATGCAATCATGATTATATAGGCTAGACTTCTAGGGTTTTAGCCATTACGATCTCGTGGTAGATCAACTCTTGTAACACCCATACTCATCAATATTAATCAAGCAGGACATAGGGTATTACCTCCATCAAGAGTGCTCGAACCTAGGTAAAACTTCATGTCCCTTGTCTCCTGTTACCATGAACCTCAGACGCACAGTTCGGGACCCCCTACCCGAGATCCGCCGGTTTTGACACTGACACCCACCACAACTAGAAATGATGTGCCCACCACACCACACACGCAATCGGCCACTAAGAAAATAAGCATATACAATAGTACAATGTTATACATGAAAGTTAATTGCATGGTGCATCCAATTTTTTTTGTTCTGCATTGTGAATGTTTATATTTTCTCCTAAATATTAGTCACGGGAAAGAGAAACGAAGGGTATATCTCTCCTTGTCTCCACCGGACACCGCCTCTTTCTACACAACTTTCACGTACGCACACAAACTATCTCTCGGCCCTCTAAAAGTATGCATGCCCCTGACACATTCACGCGTGACGGTCATTGTATTTCAAGCGAAAGCACTATTGTCACACCCTAGCTAGTTCATGCATTAGAGTGTTGCATCATGTTTAATTTCCCAGAAAACTGAAATGGGGATGACAGAACCCCCAGCACCCCCCCTGGAACAACTAGGGTTTACTAAAAACTTTTTCAATAAACCTGAAATGCCCTTCTAAAAAGCCCACCCTTTTTGTTTTGGGTTAAAACCTTTGACAAAAATGGTGAACATTTTTCTCGGACATCTTAAGGTCATTGGATTAATTCATATAGTATTTGCATTTGGGCATTTAAATGCTATAAAATATTTTAAATGCTCAAATAATCATAAACTAAAATGTTTACTGTTGGATATATTCTAAGCAGTAGCCATGACTAGTTTTATGATTTTTGGAAATGCCCTGGCATTTTTAATAAAGCCCTGAAGTTACAAAAATAATAGAAAATAAATAAAAACAGAAAAAGAGAGGGATGGGAACTAACCTGGTGCTGCCCACCTGGCAGCCCACTGGCCGGCCCAGCACTGTGCTGGTTCGTGCCAGTCATCGCCTACCTCTCCCAGTAGGCAGAGGAGGGACACGGCGCACGCGCCCGAGCTCGCCACGCCACCTCCCTGCTCGCCTGCTTCACCTGGTCACCACCTCGACGCCGCGCACGTCTCCTCGGTGCCGCCCCGGACTGCCCGACACCTCACACTCCCCCTTGCTCTCTCCCTCGCTCCCTCGACGCCATGGCCGACGCAGCCGCGCCCACGCCGTCCTGAAAACCGCAGCCACCACCGTCCACTCGTCGCCTCGACGCGCCAACAAGCTCCGCCGTCGTCCACTGCTTCGCCTCAACCCATCCCCGAGCGCTCGCTCGCCCCAGAGACGCTGCACCGAGCTCTTCTCGATCCGCCATCGCCGGAGATCCCCCTCACCTCCTCGCTCAGCCCTGACCTTCCCCGAGCCCACTTCGACGGTCGTCGCAACCGCCGTGAGCCACTGAGCCTTCCCCCCTCTCCGTTATTCCCCTTGTGCGCCATAGCGACCGCACCATGCTCACCCGCACGCACTGCCGCCTGTTCTCGCCGCCGATGAGTCTCCGGCCATCTAATGGTTCAGCCGTCGTGCCCAGCTTCCTCCCCGCGCTACGTAGAGCACGTACGCGCCCCGCATGAGCCACTATGGTCATCACAATGACAACCCCGACATGACCCGAGCCCCGGCGACCGCCAAGGTCGACGCCGGCGACGACTCCGGCCACCCCAGGCCCAACCACCTACACCACTCGACGCGGACGAGTGCCCGCGTCACGTAGATGCCCTCTGCCGGCCAAATGGTCGCCGGAGGAGGAAACCCACACCCCTCCGCCGTCCCTGGCCTTGTCGGTGACGAGCCCTGGGTCAACTCCGGCGAGTTTGACTCGGGTTGACCCCAGTTTGAACCCCCCCTGAGTCAATGACATGTGGGGCCGGCTCGTAACTAAAATAGTTTAATTTTTAGTTAGTGCTAATCACACTGTTAGGGGTTAATGACCTCGCTAACTAACTCCGTCTCACTGACATGTGGGCCCACGGCCTAACTAACCTAGTTTAGTGCTAACGAAACACTAACTAACTCTGTTAGTTAGATGTTACACTGACAGATGGGGCCCACCGGTCAGGTTTGACCTGGGTTGGCGCCTTTGACCCGCTGACGTCACACTGACGCCAGGCTGATGCAGTAAATCCTTTTCTGGATTTATTCTTATATAGGAAATTCCAGAAAATAACCAAAACTTCTAAAAATCATAGAAAATAATCTATAACTTAGATTGAAAAGATTTATATATGAAATTTGATCAGAAAAATTCAATCTTTCCATCTGTAATCGTTTCATGCATGACAAAACACTTTAACCTTGCTGTTTAGGTGAAACAAGATAATACACTTATAATGCTTAAGAACATAAGCTCCAATTTGTATCCTTGATTCAAATGGACCCATTTAAACTTGTTTCACATTGCATTAGGTAGGACACCTCATATGGCCATGTCATAGCATGCATAAAATTGTTCCATATTGCCATGTGATGATTGTGCTCTGTGTTGTGTTTCGTGGTAGGTTCTGCCTCTGAGGATATCTCCGAATATCCAACTGAAGGGCAGTACCCTACTACTACTCCATCAGGCAAGCAGCCCCATTGATCATATCGATACAATCCCATGTTCTCGCTTCTGCTCTCACTTACTGCTTTAAGACAACAATGTTTCAAACTACTGTGTGCTGCGGCAGTTGAACCCTTATCCTCTGCATTACCTGTCATTGCCACAGTAACTAGATGAAACCCACTAGCATGTGTAGGAGTTGATTGAGCCATGTATGTGTTTCCTACCTTGCTATGCCTGCTATGCTTAGAGTTGTGTCAGGTCTGGTTCATCTGGGTGATGGGCTAGAGTGAAATGGTTATGTCGGTGATGTGAGGGATGTGTTGAACATGTCTTGGTAAAGGTATCGATGAGAGGCCATGTACGAGTACATGGTGGGTTATTTCATTGAGGCCGTCCATAAGAACTGAGATCTGTATGCGTGATTTAAGATTCAGCTACTACCACACATTGGGCCCTGAAATATGACCCTGCTCGACTTACTGACCCCTCTCGTCCTCTATCTAGGAGTTGCAACTAGTTTCTGGTGTTTGTAGGTTATGTGTTGGCGGCCGTTCGTAGCGCTGACCCTAGGGGTGGGCTATTATGCGGTAGATACACCGTGGCACGGTGTACCGAGTCGCCCGTTTGGTGTCTCGGGAACCCTGCACACATCGTTTGGGGACGTTGAGGACATCCCGGACGGATTTCCTTCCGGATGGAACCCGAATAGGCGATAAACCTGGACTAGACACTTGTGCGGTTAGTTAGGTCGTGGTCTACACCCACGTCGGCTTTCGCTTGAAGTCTGCCGAGCACATGTCGTGTGCAGACGCTAAGTGGTGGAAACATGTGTGACGAACTACACCCCTGCAGGGTATAAAACTATTCGAATAGCCACGTCCGCGGTAAAGGACTACTTGGTTGCCTATACAGTTCATAGACAAGTTAATGGTTACTACTAAAAGACTCAAGATAAGAGTGAGTACCGAGGATGGCCCTCTTGTAGGATGACGTGGGTGGATCCCCAGTGGAGTATTGTGTTGGTGATTAGTGGACTCGTGGGCCATGGTAAGGTGACACCCGTGGGGATACCGTGAGTGAGGCTGCAAAGTGATATGAGGTGTTACCAGCTAGGTCGATGTGACTTGGAATCGGGGTCCTGACAACGTTGGCATCAGAGCCGGACTACCTGTAGGTTCGTTGAGCCAAACTGGTCGATGTCGAGTCTAGAAATGCTTTAGTTATATGTAGGGGAATTGATTGTGGGAGGGAACGTAAGGCTCTTTTACTCCTTTACCTTATGCCCTCAGATCTAAGTCATTCTCTTCTTTTTCTACGTGGGTTAAGGACTAGGCTCTCTTCCTTCTATCAGGTTCACGTGTTACTAATCCGTAGTAGCTTATAGGATTGTTGTTATAGGCCTCAGTGAAGTTTCTACTACTTCTAGTACGTTGTCAGTTAACCAGAACCTTGATATGATGTTGTTGAGTGGTATTGCAAACTGTTGTGGATGTCTCAAATCTTTTTTCTGAGCATTTACAGCCCTTATGCTGTCCGATTTCTCCTAGGACATTCTAATGCCTTTGCATTATTCTGTGCTTTCAGATGGCCAACCGTTCCCAGAACCAAGTGGTTTGTCTGACCCGGTGCCTCGATGTACCCGGTCATACGGCCATGTTGGTTCGAGTGATGGTCGAGTCAGGCTATCGGTGGTATCCGGAATATACCGTCGGGGAGCAGTTCCGAGACTTCAACCAGAGCCAGTACCTTTGTACCGTCAGGATATATCCCTCTTATCCTAGAGCCACTGAGCCCCTTCACTGTTCCTATGGACTTGGGGTCACTATTGAGATGTCTGTGTAGGATGCAGCTTACTCAATGATGACTATCATTCGAGCCAGGACTGCCTTGCTTCAGAACATCGATTTCCGCTACATGCCAGCCTCACTTCCTAGAGCATAGCGGTACTATCAGGCTTTGTACTATGACTCTACACATGAGGAGTCACTACTCCGCACCACTGCCGAGATGCTCGAGGATAAGGACTGAGGGAGTCCTAGATTAGGGGGTGTCCGGATGGCCGGACTATACCTTCAGCTGGACTCCTGGACTATGAAGATACAAGATTGAAGACTTCGTCCTGTGTCCGGAAGGGACTTTCCTTGGCATGGAAGGCAAGCTTGGTGATACGGATATGTAGATCTCCTACCATTGTAACCGACTTTGTGTAACCCTAACCCTCTCCCGTGTCTATATAAACCGGAGGGTTTTAGTCCGTAGGACAACATACAGAACAACAATCATACCATAGCCTAGCTTCTAGGGTTTAGCCTCTCTGATCTCGTGGTAGATCTACTCTTGTACTACCCATATCATCAATATTAATCAAGCAGGACATAGGGTTTTACCTCCATCAAGAGGGCCCGAACCTAGGTAAAACTTCGTGTCCCTTGCCTCTTGTTACCATCCGGCTTAGACGCACAGTTCGGGACCCCCTACCCGAGATCCGCCGGTTTTGACACCGACATTAGTGCTTTCATTGAGAGTTCCTCTGTGTCATCGCCGTCAGGCTTGATGGCTCCTACTATCATCGATAGTGATGCGGTCCAGGGTGAAACTTATCTCCCCGGACAGATCTCTGTCTTCGGCGGCTTTACACTGCGGGCCAATTCACTTGGCCATCTGGAGCAGATCGAAAGCTATGCCCCTGACCGTCAGGTCAGATTTGGAAGTTTAAACTACACGGCTGACATCCGCGGGGACTTGATCTTCGACCGATTCGAGCCACTGCCGAGCGTGCCGCACTGTCACGACGACCATGATCTAGCTCAGACGCCGAACAATGCCCTGGAGGCAGCACCCGCATCGGCTTCGACCCTTAATTCGGAGCCAACTGCGCCGATCGAGGATGGGTGGTTGGACGCCGCCTCAGGGGCAGCGATCCCAACAGCGATCGAGCCAAACACCAGCCCTAGACTCCGCGAGACTCGTGACTCCAAGGAGCCGGACTCCTCCCCGGACTCCGAACCCTCCGCGCCCCTGCCGATCGAATCCGATTGGGTGCCGATCATGGACTTTACCGCCGCGGACGTCTTTCAGCACTCGCCTTTCGGCGATATTCTAAAGACACTAAAGTCTCTCTCTTTATCAGGAGAGCCCTGGCCGGACTACGGTTAGCAAGGTTGGGATACGGACGATGAAGAAATTCAAAGCCCACCCAGCACCCACTTTGTAGCCA
This sequence comes from Triticum urartu, assembly GCF_003073215.2. Classification (NCBI taxonomy): domain Eukaryota; kingdom Viridiplantae; phylum Streptophyta; class Magnoliopsida; order Poales; family Poaceae; genus Triticum; species Triticum urartu. The sequence goes on from NC_053025.1 coordinate 321,372,167, forward strand.
CTGTCGACGATTTAACCGATATGCTCGACTTCGACTCTGAAAACGTCGATGGTATGGATGACGATGCGGGAGGCAAAGAAGAACCACCGCCCACCTCACCATATGACGTATACATGGTGGACGCACCAAAAGGTGACGACGAGGAGCGGAAGGACGCACTGAAGGCTTGTTCCCTCGAGAAGCAGTCAAAGCGGCGATGCAAGCGCCGCCCCAAATCCCGCCTCGACAGAAATAACGATCACACAGACCCAGCACTGGAGCAGGGCGAACCACTGCCGGACAATGGCAATCCGGATAATCAAACCGAACAAACAAATTCTATCAAGGATAATAGTCCGGATGACATAACGCCGGACAGGCACCCGGAGCAGCAGAATGCCGTAAAAGGCTTGTTGCCACTGTGAGAAGTCTTAAAAAGCTGAAGCAAAGGCTCAAGGCTGCGCAAGACACACTCCAAATCAGATGGAGTGAAATACTCAACACAACAGCGACGTACGGCGACAATCGCCCCTCCAAGAGCTACCCAAAGCGGAAGCTGCTGCCTGAATTCGATGAGGAGGCCTCAGACCCCCCACAACAAAATATCAAAGCAGCCACCTGGCCGGATAGACGACCCCTCTACCAACACAGAGCGGCATACAACTCCACTTACAATACAACACGCGACCCATGCGAGGGCTCGCACCCAAAGGACGGCGCAACAAGATCCATCTATGGACCACGCAAGCGCGCCCCAGCATACAATGCAACACAACAAACATCCGAACAACGCGGTACACCCAGCTACAGGGGTGCCGCACACCCCCTATGTTTCACCGATGAGGTGCTGGACCATGAATTTCCAGAGGGATTCAAACCCGTAAACATAGGGGCATACGACGGAACAACAAACCCTGGGGTCTGGATTGAGGACTACATCCTTCATATCCATATTGCTCGAGGAGATGATCTCCACGCCATCAAGTACTTTCCCCTCAAACTCAAAGGGCCAGCTCGTCACTGGCTTAAAGGCCTCCCCGAAAGCTCCATTGGACGGCCTGAACCTGGGTAAAACTTCATGTCCCTTGCCTCCTGTTACCATCCGGCCTAGACGCATAGTTCGGGACCACCTACCTGAGATCCGCCGGTTTTGACACCGACATTGGTGCTTTCATTGAGAGTTCCTCTATGTCGTCGCCGCCAGGCTTGATGGCTCCTACTGTCATCGATAGTGATGCGGTCCAGGGTGAAACTTATCTCCCCGGATAGATCTCTGTCTTCGGCGGCTTTACACTGTGGGCCAATTCACTTGGCCATCTGGAGCAGATCGAAAGCTATGCCCCTGGCCATCAGGTCAGATTTGGAAGTTTAAACTACACGGCTGACATCCGCGGGGACTTGATCTTCGACGGATTCGAGACACTGCCGAGCGTGCCGCAGTGTCACGACGAGCATGATCTAGCTCTGCCGCCGAACAGTGCCCTGGAGGCCGCACCCGCATCGGATTCGACCCTTAATTCGGAGCCAACTACGCCGATCTTGGATGGGTGGTTGGACGCTGCCTCGGGGCTGCGATCCCAACGGCGATCGAGCCAAACACCAGCCCCAGACTCCGCGAGACTCGTGACTCCAAGGAGACGGACTCATCCCCGGACTCCGAACCCTCCGTGCCCCTGCCGATCGAATCCGATTGGGCACCGATCATGGAGTTTACCGCCGCGGACGTCTTTCAGCAGTCGCCTTTCGGTGATATTCTTAAAAGGCAGAAGCAAAGGCTCAAGGCTACGCAAGACACACTCCGAATCAGATGGAGTGAAATACTCAACACAGCAGCGAGGTACGGCGACAATCACCCCTCCAAGAGCTACCCAAAGCGGAAGCTGCTACCTGAATTCGATGAGGAGGCCTCAGACCCCCCACAACCAAATATCAAAGCATCCACCTGGCCGGATAGACGACCCCTCTACCAACACAGAGCGGCATACAACGCCACTCACAATACAACACGCGACCCATACGAGGGCTCGCACCCAAAGGACGGCGCAACAAGATCCATCTATGGACCACGCAAGCGTGCCCCAACGCGGTACACCCAGCTACAGGGGTGCCGCACACCCCCTATGTTTCACCGATGAGGTGCTGGACCATGAATTTCCAGAGGGATTCAAACCCGTAAACATAGAGGCATACGACGGAACAACAGACCCTGGGGTCTGGATTGAGGACTACATCCTTCATATCCATATGGCTCGAGGAGATGATCTCCACGCCATCAAGTACTTACCCCTCAAGCTCAAACTCAAAGGGCCAGCTCGTCACTGGCTTAAAGGCCTCCCCGGAAGCTCCATTGGAAGTTGGGAAGAGCTCGAAGACGCCTTTTGGGCAAATTTTCAAGGGACTTATGTCCGACCTCCGGATGCGGACGATTTGAGTCCTATAACTCAACAGCCCGGAGAGTCAGCCCGAAAGCTTTGGAACAGGTTTCTTACTAAAAAGAACCAGATTCTCGACTGTCCGAACGACGAAGCCTTGGCAGCTTTTAAGCATAGCGTCCGTGACGAATGGCTCGCTAGACACCTCGGCCAAAATAAGCCGAGAACGATGGCCGCATTAATAAACCTCATGACCCGGTTTTGCGCGGGTGAGGATAGCTGGCTAGCCAGATGCAGCACCAGCGACCCAGTACATCTGAAGTTAGAGATGGAAACGGGAAATCATGGCGCAACAGCAGTAACAAACGCCGGAATAAAGAAGACAACACGAAGGGCACGGTAGTAAACGCCGGATTCAAAAGCTCTCGGCCAGGTCAGCAAAAGCCGCCCTCTAAAGGCACCAGGGATGAATTGTCCAGCCTCAACAAAATTCTTGACCAAGTATGTCAGATCCATAGTACCCCTGGTAAACCGGCTAATCATACCCACAGAGAATGTTGGGTCTTCAAGCAGTCCGGGAAGCTCAACGCCGTACACAAGGGGGAGGATACACCAAGTGAAGACGAGGACGAGCCTCCCAAGAAAGACACTGGGGAACAAAAGAAATTTCCACCAGAAGTCAAAACAGTAAACGTGTTACACGTGATCAAGGGAAAAAACAACGCGGCACTCCCAGGAAAACATACCCAAGTGCCTGTCACCGCGAAGTCCTGCCACTGGTCGTCTCAACCGATCACTTTCGACCATCGCGATTACTCAGCAAGTATCCGACACACAGGATGGGCTGCCCTGGTATTAGACCCAGTAATTGGCGGATATCACTTCACACGAGTCTTGATGGACGGTGGCAGCAGTCTAAACCTAATATATCAGGATACAATCCGCGGGATGGGGTTAGACCCAACAAAAATTCGCCACAGCAATACTACCTTTAAAGGGGTAACGCCAGGCCCAGGGGCTCGTTGTACGGGCTCCCTCCTACTACAAGTTATATTCGGCTCCCCCAATAACTTCCATCGCGAGCATTTAACCTTCCACATCGCTCCGTTCCAAAGTGGCTATCAAGCACTTCTCGGACGCGAAGCCTTCGCTCGCTTTAATGCAATACCACACTACGCCTCCTTCACACTCAAGATGCCCGGTCCACGTGGCATCATTTCAGTGAAAGGAAATATCAAGCGATCTCTGTGCGCCGAAGAGAGTGCGACTGCCTTGGTAGCCGCACACTGAAGGCGCCCGGACCAGCGAAAGCATCCAATAGGTCGTCAAGACCTCAGACACAACTAATCAAGTCCGGCGCCGCTATTTATACCGAATAAATGGTCACACCCCTATTTGTCAATACAAGGGGCTCAACGCGCGCAGACAAGTGGCAATTTCTTCTCATCTTGAATTATACATGGTTTCTTTAAAAACTATCCTTTTTGCACGACAACTTTTTCACCTAAATTCCTCTCTTTTACAGACGATCATCGTGCTACACCCGTCTAGGATACTGCACAACGGAGACACAGGCGCAGACGTGCAGCTGGGACCCGCCCCAAGGATTCTTTTTAGATTAAGACCCTGCGTAAACCTTTTTTACTGTCTCTTGTTGATGCATATCCACCGTTGAGAAGGATGCTAACGTCTTGGCATGTGGCCACGCCAGAAAAATGCACGTACCTGGACACAAGGGGCTTCTTACAAAGGCCATTGTTTAGGCCCGGTTTATACCACAAAGACCGAATACCTTAGGGAGTGTTCGGCGTCACGAGTTTGGCCCTATATGCATCAGCTCTGAATCATTGTCTTTGGTCAAATGTTGGGTTTTCCCAGCTCCTGTGTTTTGGTGCCTTACGTTCTGCTTTACCGGCTAAGGTAGCACCAGGAGAACTACTGCAATTGTGCCCTGGTTCATCCGGACAAGCACCTTAGTAGAGAAACCCGAAAACTGACTGTCATGATATAGCGTGAGACTGGTCAACCACTCGATGAACTGTTGGAATGTTAGAATTCCTCCGCCTTAACGAAGGGCCGTTTTCCGGCCAGGCATGTACGCACCCCGGGATCGGGAGAGTGCAGAGCCACCAGGGGCTATCTAGTAGCCCCACTGTCAAACTCCTATGGCTAAGTGAAAGTGTTAAAGCATTATAGTCCGGTTGCCTCGCTCGCTCCGCTATCACCTCCTTAATAGGACCAAGACGTTGGGTTAAGTGCGAACGTGTGTTTTTTGCGAGCACCTCCGCATTATATGCGTGGGGGTCGAAGCCGGCGGCTGCAATCTTTCAGGTTACACACATGTATACGTAAACGGCCGCCCAGGAGGCATCATATTACTTTCAGGAAAAAGTATAAAAATAGCCTTATAAAAATTTATAAAAGCTTTTCGCTTACAATGAGATTACATATCACTCAAACATAATATTTTTCGAGCACTGGGTCTCTATCAAACGAGCACCCTCAAGAACTTCTTCAAAGTAGTGCTCAGCAGCCATTCGACCTATGGCCGAATCCCGCGCTGCAATAGTGGTAGCATCCATCTCCACCCAGTATGCTTTAACACGGGCGAAGGCCATCCGTGAGCACTCTATTCACACTGACCTCTTCACCGCATTAATGCACGGCGCCACGTCAAGGAGCTGCTGCACGAAGCTGAAATAGCTGTTCGGTTTTGGCCTTTCCGGCCATAGCTGATCCACAACAGACCTCATGGCGAGTCCGGACAACCTATTCAGTTCGGCCATTCGGCTAATTGGTCAGTCAATGAAAGCGGACGCTCGGGAGAATGGAATTGTGTCCAAAACAGCTCGTCCACTTCATGGTCCATCTGACCCTGGAAGTACTTGGCCGCATCGGCAGCGCTCGCCGCCAAATCCATATACACATCCTCCGAACTCCACAGCCGATCCAGAGAGGCATACCATGGATCTCCGAACTTCCTCCGCAACGTAAAGGATTTCCCAGCTACAATATCCCCGGCTTCCCGCAGCTCCTCCTTCTTCGCCCTCATAGGAGAGCGGATGTATTTTCTCGTCGCAGCAGCCTTCTCAAGGTCCAATGCCTTCGCTAGGTTTTCCTTTTCAAGAACCCGGCAACGGTCGGCGGCGGCTTTTAATTCTATGGCCATCTTGGCCATCTTATCTCGACCCTCGCCATGCGTGGCCTTCTCGGTTTTCGACTCTTCGGCCGCCTTCAAAGCAGCCGCATTACTAAACCTCGCTTGTTCCTTGGCTCAGGCAAGTTCTGCCCGCAAGGCTTCAACAGTGGCATCTCCATCTGCAGTCACAACATATTAAAGATACTGGCATCATGCTGCTCTTACTATGTGCTGTTTACCAGATAATGACACTTACCATGTGCCTCGTCAAGCCTTTGGTTAATAAGCTCGATGTCGGCGTCTGCCGCATCCAACTGCCGTTTTAATGGGCAAACTCTCTAGTCCGGCTAGCCACCGGAGCTTCCATCACCTGCACATAGAGGCAGTATGGCTATTACCTGGGAATATGATCCTCTGTTCGTCGTCGTTTCTGACGACAACCAGAGTCTCAGGGGCTACTAAATACATAGGGCACACCTAGCATGTGCAGGACTATCATACATTATTTTACGTACCTCAAAGCCTGTCAGTAGACTCATAAAAGTTTCATGCAATCCACTTTCAGTAGACGAGATTCTCTCCATCACCGTATTCATCAGCACACGGTGTTCATCTGAGATAGCCGCTCGCCCTACCAACTCCCTCAGAACATCCATTCGCACACCAGACGGTGCCGGACTCTTTTTTCCGCTCTCTTCGGGAGCCGGACACTGGGAGCTTCGGGGGTCAATGGGATTATCTTCTGGCCTCACCGGACCCGGAGAGGCCTCCGCGACGACACTTCGGGGTCGCCCGCTTCCGGAGCGGAGGAGTCCGGAGGGGGCGTTTCGCTCTCCATCATCTCTGGAAGAAGATCCCCTGAAGACGAGCTCATTTGAGAGGGGCTAAGACCGGAACTGCAAAGATATATGCGGTGGTTATTTTCTCAGAAGAAAAAGATGGCATACCTGTACTATTAAAGTATTTTGGGTCACTTACGACTCGCTGGAGGATTGATCCCCCCGCAGACTTTGTGCGACAAAAGCACCCCCCGAGGTAGGACCCTCTGTGGGAGACTTCTTCTCCCGTTTGGAAGCTTCGGCTTCCGAATTCCCGGGCGCAGTCCTTTTCCTCCTCCGGTCGTCTTCCTTCATGGAGACACTCGCTCCCTCGGTTAGAATGGGCAGCGTTGGGGGCCCGCGTCCGCCCGTATTATCCTCCCCAGTATCTTCCTTCAAGGGCTCCGGTCAAGGTGTGTCCTGGAGCATCTTTTCCAATACCGGAATCTCCAAACCCTCAGGGAGGGGGGCCGAACACTGAATCAACTTCGCCTTTGTCAGCTAGTCCTGGTCAAAAAGCGAACTCTTAGAAATAACTTCGTAACAAGTGAGAGATAGTATGTTCGGCCGGAAGATTCCTTACCTGCTCGGCGGCGCGGTTACTACTCAGGCCCACGTCCTCAGTAATTTCCGGACACTCTACCTGAGGTCCGAAGAATGACTTGTACATCTCCTCATGCGTTAAGCCGAGGAAATTTTGAATGACACGCGGCCCCTCGGGATTGAACTCTCACAAGCGAAGGGGCCGGCGTTTGCAAGGCTGGATTTGACGAACCAGCATAACTTGTATTACCGCAACCAAACTAAGATCTCCATTGAAGAGATCTCGAATGTGGCTTTGCAGTATAGGCACGTCCTTGGCTGGACCCCAGCTTAGACCTCTATTGATCCATGACATCAGTTGTGGTGGAGGGCCCGAGCGGAAAACTGGGGCGGCCGCCCACTTGGCACTTCTAGGAGCCGTGATGTAGAACCACTCCTGTTGCCACAATTCAGACACCTCTGGAATGGAACCTTTGGGCCATGGGGCTCCCGTCATCTTGCATATTGAGGCACCTCCACACGCTGCATGTTGCCCCTTGATCATCTTCGGCTTTACTTCAAAGGTCTTGAGCCACAGGCCAAAGTGAGGGGTAACCCGGAGGAAAGCCTCACACACGACAATAAATGTCGTGATATGAAGAAAGGAGTCCGGAGCTAGATCATGGAAATCTAGCCCGTAATAAAACATCAAACCCCTGACGAAAGGATCTAGAGCAAGGCCTAGACCTCGGAGGAAGTGGGAGACGAACAAGACGTTCTCGTTGGGTTTGGGGGAGGGGACGGCCTGCCCTCGGGCGGGCAGCCGATGCACAACCTCGGCGGTCAGATATCTGGCCTCCCTCAACTTTTTGATGTCTTCTTCCATGACAGAGGAAGGCACCCATCGGCCTTGAAGGCTAGATCCGTACATGATTGAAGGTTCGGAGCACCTGACCTGAACCTTGGGTGTTTGAGCTTGAGGTGGGGGAAGGATTCGATTGAGCACGGGAGGGAAAAAAGTAAGAGCCTTGTCCCTTTATAAAGATGGTGAATATCAAGCGTCCTCTCCGTGACCGTTTGGACTTGCCTATAGTCTAGGAGTCCTAGGAGCGGTTGGGTTACCCACGCCCGTATTGATGAGAATCCCGGAATAAGGGGACACGATCTCTGCTTTAACAAGACATGCCAAGGAAACCGCCTCGCATGACGCGCTGAGGTGGGATAATAAAACGATTCGAATAAAGGCTTGGCCGTGGTGCGATGTCGCACTATGGAATACGTCAGCGGATTAGATCTGTGTAAATATTATTCTCTCTATGGCCATATGTGGAAACTTATTTTTGCAGAGCCGGACACTATCTTTGTGTTCAGAATCTTCTATGAAGTACTTGGAGGAGGAACCCGCCTTGCAATGCCGAAGACAATCTGCGTGCCGGACTCGTCGTCATTGAAGCCTGGTTCAGGGGCTACTCAGGGAGTCCTGGATTAGGGGGTGTCCGGATGGCCGGACTATACCTTCAGCCGGACTCCTGGACTATGAAGATACAAGATTGAAGACTTCGTCCCGTGTCCGGAAGGGACTTTCCTTGGCGTGGAAGGCAAGCTTGGTGATACGGATATGTAGATCTCCTACCATTGTAACCGACTTTGTGTAACCCTAACCCTCTCTGGTGTCTATATAAACCGGAGGGTTTTAGTCCCTAGGACAACATAGAGAACAACAATCATACCATAGGCTAGCTTCTAGGGTTTAGCCTCTCTGATCTCGTGGTAGATCTACTCTTGCACTACCCATATCATCAATATTAATCAACCAGGACGTCGGGTTTTACCTCCATCAAGAGGGCCCGAACCTGGGTAAAAATTCGTGTCCCTTGCCTCCTATTACCATCCGGCCTAGACGCACAGTTCGGGACCCCCTACCCGAGATCCGCCGGTTTTGACACCGACAGCGGGGGCACAATGTTTACCCAGGTTTGGGCCCTCTCGATGGAGGTAATACCCAACTTCCTGCTTGATTGATCTTGATGATATGAGTATTACAAGAGTTGATCTACCACGAGATCGTAGAGGCTAAACCCTATAAGCTAACCTATGATTATGATTGTTGTTGTACTACGGACTAAACCCTCTGGTTTATATAGACACCAGAGGGGGCTAGGGTTACACAGAGTCGGTTATAGAGAAGGAGATCTACATATCCGAATCGCCAAGCTTGCCTTCCACGCAAAGGAGTGTCCCGCCCGGACACAGGACGAAGCCTTCAATCTTGTACCTTCATAGCCCAACAGTCCAGCCAAAGTATATAGTCCGTCTGTCCGAGGACCCCCTAATCCAGGACTCCCTAATCAAAGCGGCGCCAGAGGCTGAAGCCTCGGCTGTCAGAAGCCTGGCGGAACGGATCCCCCTGGATACTAGCAATGGGGGCCATATCCAACTCGGCCCCCAGCCAAATACTATTCCGGAGACCCATAAGGCACCGGAATCAGGTAGGCAGCCTCCTTCGAAAGAAGGAGGTGCACCTATACCCCGGTGGCCTCTGTCCATCCAAAGGGCACCGGGTACTTTAATGGAAGCGCTGCAATGCGCTTCTATCAAGGAAGAACACCGCACCCTTATGGGTACGGTAATTGAGAGGGTTCAGTCCGTCAAGAGCGGACTGACCGAAGCCTGCACCAGCCATCTGACAGGCTTTGAGGTAAGCGACGCAATTTGATAGAAAGTCACAGTATAGACAGTAGCCCCTAAGACTCTGTCCAATGTTCGGAAAGAAGAGCCAAGTAGAGGATCAAATAGTTTTTCGTAGGAGACTAACCATATATGTCTGTGTGAATAAGCAGGCGTCGCTGGTAGGTGCCACTTCTCATGCTGCCGAAGTCTCCGGACTGAGGCAGAGGCTGGAGCGGGCCGAGGAGGAGCTCGGCCAAGCAAGGAAACAACTTGAGGATAAGCAAGGTATGTAATGGCCTGCTGTATATCAGAAATGATTGATAATTTATGTTGACTATAGTGTCATGCTGTTTGTAGGAGCGGCGACCGAGGTAGAGACCCTCAAGAAGGCGCTGGTCGAGGCCGAGAAGAGAGCGGCCTAGGAACAAACCGTGTGCGAAAATCATGAGGCCAGGGTCGGTGAGGTCCAGCAAGAGCTCCAAGACACCGTGAAGAAATGTGAGTCCTTGGAGCTCAATATTGGGGATCAAGAGATCGAACTTGCCAAGGCTCGCCAAAGCACACAAGATGCCCGGGCTAAAGCCCACGGAGCTCTCCAGGAGATTCAAGAGGCCAAGAAGATTGTGGCGGGTAAGGCCTTCATTATGCAGAGCAAATATGTGAAGAAGAGGTATCTCTTACTAACCTGGATTTGGAGTTCTCCGGGAGCGTTTGCGGATTTGCCGCGTAGTGTAGCCGACGCTGCGGGGTTCTTCCGAGCCAAAGAGGGGAGCTCGACGGAGAAGTTGTTCTGGTCGCAATACCTTGCACCATAACATCCGGTGCCCTTTAGCAACCAGCTAAAACAGCTGGTCGAACTGCATAGGGTGGTTGAACTAGCCATGAAGGATTTAACAAAATGGCTGTGACCTGCCGAAGCTATACCCAGCAGCTATTTTGGGCTCGTGAAGTAGCTGGTCAGTGCCTGCCCCTAGCTTGAGGCCGTCAAGCAGTCGGTCTGCATCGAGGGTGCGTGGATGGCCTTCGCCCGCGTTAAGGTGGAGTGGGCGAAAATGAACGTCGTCAAGCTCGTGACTAAGGGACCGCCCGCTGGCAAGGAGCACCGCATGCCCGAGTGGTATTTTGAAGATGTCCTGGAGGGGTTCTGCATTGTGGCGGCGCAATGTGCAAAAGACATTATCTTCGAATGAATACATTCGTGTTGTCACAGCCTTGTAAAACGAGATTGTTATGTAATATAATGCTTGTAATTATTTATTTAAAATGTTACCTCCTATGCGGCCATTTTTATTAAATCTGAGAGTTGGCCAGTCGTCGGCTTTAGCCCCCACGTAGGTAGGACGGGGCTGTTCGGGATGGAATCTAAACACTCTTGATCCAAAAATTTGGTCCTTGAAGGAGGTGTTTAGCGCAACGAACCAGTCAATCGGACTATGTGGCTTTATCACCCTCACTTTGCCATAGGAGTTCAACAATAAAAATGTAGGCGCAACCCCTAGTTAGCATTTAATCCGGACTAGGGTGATGTAAACACCTGATCGGACTGAGGCCGATCCGTCGCATAGTGCGGGAAAAATCGCAAAAGATTTGTAACCTCCGAACAGCTGACCGGCTCATGCTGCATCATGACAGTCAGTTTTCGGCTTTCTCTACTGAGGTGCTCATCTATATAAACCAGGACACAATCGCAGTAGATCTCCCTTTACTACCCTAGCCGATAGAGCGGAACGTAAGGTAGTAAGCACAGGAGCTGGGAAACCCAACTATTGACCAAAGACATGATTCGGAGCCAATGCATATAATGCTAAATTCGGGGTGCCAGACTATAGTGTCAAAAGTGTTCGGACTTTATTGCCGTAATATGGGGCGCAATGAAGCCCCAGGCGATTTAAGGCATACCAAAGTGTACAAGTGCAATTGATAAGATTATCAGGAAAAAAAATGAAGTAGTAAGCTAGAGCCGCAAAAGTTGGGCCGCAAACTGTTTCCATTATAGTTTGATTAAAGCGTATTTTGTACAAATAGTGCAATAAGCAATAGTGGTTATTTAACATGCCAAGACCAAGGAGGAGCTGCGTATAGGTCCTGAAAGAAGGTAGAATGATCGTTCAAGAAGAACGTCTAGAGATTGCCCCACACGTCTGTGCTACATGCCACCTTGGTGTACCTGTCCCTCTAAAGGACCGATTGCCATGTCGTTGAGAGGGGCTTGTGGAAAAGAAACCTGAAAAGGATAAACAGAAAAGTAAAAGTATGTGTGTCCAGAAGGTCAGGCCATATTGTGGACTACAGTCTGGTTATGCCTCCGTCTCTGCCCATGGTATTTTTAGTGCGTAATTATGTACGCGCGGTACATATGCCGCCACTTGGTCGGGGTTGAGACGGAGGTCGAATTGCTTGTCTAACTCTTGGTGAGCCGGACAGTCATGCTGCCGAGTAGTCCGGACTCGTTTGATAGTGTATGGGGGCTTGGCCGCTGAATTAAAGTTCTGCCTAAAAAGGCCGCTCTGTACTTCCACTGCCAGGGCCGCGATGTGCTCCTCAGTACGGAGGGAGCGCTCCATGTTTCCAATGACTGTTATGATGCCGCATGGGCCGGGCATCTTGAGCTTGAGGTAAGCATAGTGTGGCGCCGCATTGAATCGAGCGACTGTGGTTTGTCCGATCAGTGCATGATAGCCACTGCGGAAGGGGATGATATCGAAGATCAACTCTTCGCTTCTGAAGTTGTCCGGGGATCCGAAGACAACCTCCAATGTGATTGAGCCCATGCAGCGGGCCTCTACACCTGGTATAACTCCTTTAAAGGTAGTGTTTTTGGGCTTGGATGGATCGATGCCCATTTTGCGCACTGTATCCTAATAGAGGAGGTTGAGGCTGCTGCCACCATCCATGAGGACTCGCGTCAGGTGGAATCCAACAATTATTGGGTCGAGAACCAGTGCGGCTGAACCGCCATGACGGATACTGGTTGGATGGTCCCTATGATCAAAGGTGATCGGGCATGACGACCATGGGTTTAATTTTGGGGCAGCTGGCTCTCTCGCATAGACGTCCCTGATCGCGCGCTTGTGCTCCCTCTTGGGGATATGGGTAGCGTATATCATGTTCACCATTTTGACTTGAGGGGGAAACTTCTTCTGTCCCACTGTGTTCGATGGACGGGGCTCCTTGTCATCATTCTCGCTTTGCGACCCCTTCTCCTTGTCTTCGGCATTTAACTTGCCGGCCTGTTTGAAGACCCAATAGCTCCGGTGGATATGATTGGCTGGTTTATTAGGGGTGCCATGGTTCTGACATGGACGATCGAGTATGCGGTCCAGGCTAGAAGGGCCATTATTATTCCTTTTATATGGCTTCTTCCGCTGTCCGGACTTGGAGCCACTGAATCTGGCGTTGACCGTCGTGTCGTCGGTATTATCACCGTTGCTTTGATGCTTGTGTCTGTTGCGTCGGGCATGCCATTGCTATTTCTGGCTTCCGAAGTGCCAGGTTCGCTTGCATTGTTATTGCTACGGGCTAGCCAGCTATCTTCGCCCACGCAAAAGCGGGTCATAAGCGCCGTGAGGGCTGCCATGGACTTCGGATTTTCTTGGCCGAGGTGTTAGGCGAGCCATTCGTCCCGGATGTTGTGTTTAAAGGCCGCTAGGGCTTCGGCATCCGGACAGTCGATGATCTGGTTCTTTTTGGTTAAGAACCTACTCCAAAATTTCCTGGCTGACTCTCCGGGCTGTTGCATTATGTGACGTAAGTCGTCGACATCCGGAGGTCGAACATATGTACCTTGGAAGTTGTCAAGGAAGGCTTCTTCCAAGTCCTCCCAGCTGCCAATGGAGTTTTCGGCAGACTGTTCAACTAGTGTCGAGCTGGTCCTTTGAGTTTTAGTGGGAGGTATTCGATAGCATGGAGATTATCACCGCGGGCCATATGAATATGGAGAAGAAAATCCTCGATCCATACCATGGGGTCTGTTCTCCCATCATATGATTCGATACTTACGGGTTTAAACCCTTGGAATTCGTGCTCCATACCTCATCAGTGAAGCAGGTGTGCGGCGCCTCTATATCGGGCCACGTCGCGACGAAGCTCGGATGGAGTCCGTCTGTGGTTCTCGGCCCGGGCGTGATTATGATTGTTGCGTCCAGCTAGGTAGCCGTTGTCGCGCGCCAGGGCACGCCCCTGTGATACGTCTCCGACGTATCTATAATTTTTGATTACTCCATGCTATATTATCTACTGTTTTGAATGTTTATGGGCTTTACTATACACTTTTATATCATTTTTGGGACTAACCTATTAACCCAGAGCCCAGTGCCAGTTTCTGTTTTTACCTTGTTTTAGGGTTTCGAAGAAAAGGAAAATCAAACAGAGTCCAATTGACCTGAAACTTCACAGAACTCATTTTTGGAAGGAAAGAATCCCAGAAGACTTGGAGTGCACGTCGGGGGGTCTGCGAGGAGGTCACGAGGCTGGGGGGCGCGCCCTCCACCCTCGTGAGCCCCTCGTGGCCCCCCTGACGTACTTCTTTCGCCTATATATCTCCATATACCCTAAAAACATCTGTGAGCACAATAGATCGGGAGTTCCGCCGCCAGAAGCCTCCATAGCCACCGAAAGCCAATCTAGACCCGTTCCGGCACCCTGCCGGAGGGGGCAATCCTTGTCTGGTGGCCATCTTCATCATCCTGGTGCTCTCCATGACGAGGAGGGAATAGTTCTCCCTCAGGGCTGAGGGTATGTACCAGTAGCTATGTGTTTGATCTCTCTCTCTCCCTCGTGTTCTTGAGGTGATACGATCTTGATGTATCATGAGCTTTGCTATTATATTTGGATCCTATGATGTTTCTTCCCTCCTCTACTCTCTTGTAATGAATTGAGTTTCCCCTTTGAAGTTATCTTATCGGATTGAGTCTTTAAAGATTTGAGAACACTTGATGTATGTCTTGCTGTGGATATCTGTGGTGACAATGGGATATCACGTGATTCACTTGATGTATGTTTTGGTGATCAACTTGCGGGTTCCAGCCATGAACCTATGCATAGGGGTTGGCACATGTTTTCGTCGTGATTCTCCGGTAGGAACTTTGGGGCACTCTTTGAGGTTCTATGTGTTGGTTGAATAGATGAATCTGAGATTGTGTGATGTATATCATATAATCATACCCACGAATACTTGAGGTGACATTGGAGTATCTAGGTGACATTAGGGTTTTGGTTGATTCGTGTCTTAAGGTGTTATTCTAGTACGAACTCTAGGGCTGTTTGTGACACTTATAGGAGTAGCCCAACGGATTGGTTTGAAAGAATAACTTTGAGGTGGTTTCGTACCCTACCATAATCTCTTCGTTCATTCTCCGCTATTAGTGACATTGGAGTGACTCTTTGTTGCATGTTGAGGGATAGTTATGTGATCCAATTATGTTAGTATTGTTGAAGGAACTTGCACTAGGGAAAGTATGAACCCTAGGCCTTGTTTCAACGCATTGAAATACCGTTTGCACTCACTTTTATCACTTGCTACTTTGCTGTTTTTATAATTTCAGATTACAAATACCTTTATCTACTATCCATATACCACTTGTTTCACCATCTCTTCGCCGAACTAGTGCAGCTATACAATTTACTGTTGTATTGGGTGTGTTGGGGACACAAGAGACTCTTTGTTATTTGGTTGCAGGGTTGCTTGAGAGAGACCATCTTCATCCTACGCCTCTCACGGATTGATAAACCTTAGGTCATCCACTTGAGGGAAATTTGCTACTGTCCTACAAACCTCTGCACTTGGAGGCCCAACAACATCTACAAGAAGAAGGTTGTGTAGTATACATCAAGCTCTTTTCTGGCGCCGTTGCCGGGGAGGTTAGCGCTTGAAGGTATATCTTTAGATCTTGCAATCGAGTCTTTTAGTTTCTTGTTTTATCACTAGTTTAGTTTATAAAAGAAAATTACAAAAAAATGGAATTGAGTTTATCTCATACACTTCACCTTTTTAATATCTTTCGTGAGTATGATGGAAAGGATAATTGTGCTCAAGTGCTAGAAGAAGAAATCTATAAAATGTTTGGCACTAAATATTTGAATTATGAGCATGATTGCAATGTTGTTAGTATGAATTCCTTGAATATCCATGATGCTAATGATATGCAAAGCCACAATCTTGGGGAAGCTATGTTTGATGAAGATGATATTTTTTGTCCCCCAATTTTTGATGAGCAAATTTATTATGATGAAAGCATGCCTCCTATTTATGATGATTATATTGATGAAAGTGGTTATATTGTTGAATTCATTCATGATGCTACTGAAAATTATTATGAGGGAGGAATATATGCTTGTAGGAATTGCAATAATATCAAGTTTCCTCTCTACGTGCTTAAAGTTTCAAAGTTATGCTTGTTTTGCCCTCCTATGCTAGTTGATTATTGTTATCATAAGTTGTTTGCTCACAAAATCCCTATGCATAGGAAGTGGGTTAGACTTAAATGTGCTAGTCATATTCTTCATGATGCTCTCTTTATATTTCAATCCTTATCTTTTATGTGAGCATCATTGAAATCATCATGCCTAGCTAGGGGCGTTAAACGATAGCGCTTGTTGGGAGGAAACCCAATTTTATTTTTATTACTTGCTTTTTGCTCCTCTTTAGTAATAAATAATTCATATAGCCTCTGTTTAGATTTGGTTTTTATTGTTTTTGTGACAAGTAGAACCTTTGGGAAGACTCGGGGAAAGTCTTGTTGATCATGCTGTAAAAAACAGAAACTTTAGCCCTCACGAGAATTGCTGCCATTTTTATTTGGAGAGTGCTATTTAGTTAATTCTTTTTTCAGATGATTAATAGATAAATTCCTCAGGTCCATCAATTTATTTGAGAATTTTATGAGTTCCAGAAGTATACGTTTGATCCAGATTACTACAGGCTGTTCTGCTTTTGACAGATTCAGTTTTTCATGTGTTGTTTACTTATTTTGATGAATCTATGGCTAGTAAAAGAGTTTATAAACCATAGAGAAGTTGGAATACAGTATATTTAACACCAATATAAATAAATAATGAGTTCATTACAGTACCTTGAAGTGGTGATTTATTTTCTTATACTAACGGAACTTACGAGTTTTCTGTTAAGTTTTGTGTTGTGAAGTTTTCAAGTTTTGGATAAAGATTCGATGGACTATGGAATAAGGAGTGACAAGAGCCTAATCTTGGGGATTCCCGAGGCACCCCAAGGTAATATTTAATGATATCCAAGAGCCTAAGCTTGGGGATGCCCCGGAAGGTGTCCCCTCTTTCGTCTTCGTTCATCGGTAACTTTACTTGGAGCTATATTTTTATTCGCCACATTATATGTGTTTTGCTTGGAGCGTCAATTTATTTTGTTAGGATTTGCTTGCTGTTATTTAGAACAATGTTTTGCATCTTTTATTTCAATAAAAGTGGCATTGATAGCCTTTACTATGCCTATGTTACAAGTATACATGTTGCTGTTTGAAAATAGAAAGTTTACCGCTGTTGCAATAATTCCCTACAAAAGTCAGAATTTGATAAAATGTTAAAACCTTTTGCATATTAAGATCTGATAAATTTACTACAGTGTTAATTTTCTTTCATAATTTTTTGAGCTAGGGAATTATGGATTTTGCTGCATTCTGTACAGATTGTCCTGTTTAGGCAGATTGCTGTTATGTTTGCATTGTTTGCATATGTTTGCTTCTTTGATGATTCTATTTGAGGATAGGACTATTAAATATGCAGAGGCATTTAGTATGCAATGTTGAATAATAATTTTAGTGATTTGCTACAGTAGAGTATGATAAGGTTTTTGCAATGGTTTATACTAACTTATCTCACGAGTCCTTGTTGAGTTTTGTGTGGATGAAGCGTTTGAGATTTAGGGAGACCGTGATATGAGAGGAATTAAGGAGACACAAAAGCTCAATCTTGGGGATGCCCAAGGCACCCCAAGATAATATTTCAAGAAGTCTCAAGCATCTAAGCTTGGGGATGCCCCGGTTGGCATCCCACCTTTCTTCTTCAACAACTATCGCTTAGTTTCGGTTGATCCTAAGTTTTTGCTTCTTCACATGATGTTTGCTATTCTTAGAATGTCATTTTATTTTGCTTTGCTTGCTGTTTGAATAAAATACCAAGATCTGAAATTCTTAAATGTTAGAGAGTCTTCACATAGTTGCATAATTATTCGACTACTCATTGATCTTCACTTATATCTTTCGGAGTAGTTTGTCATTTTCTCTAGTCCTTCACTTATATCTTTTAGAGCATGGTGGTAGTTTTATTTTGAAGAAATAGATGAATTCTCATGCTTCACTTAGATTATTTTGAGAGTCTTAAATAGCATGGTAATTTTCTTAAAATCCTAATATGCCAGGTATACAAGATTAGTAAAAACTTTCTTATTAGTGTGTTGAATACTAAGAGAAGTCGTGCTAGTTGAGTAGTTGTGAAATTGAGAAATACTTGTGTTGAAGTTTGCAAGTCCCGTAGCATGCACGTGTGGTGAACGTTGTGTAACAAATTTGAAACATGAGGTGTTATTTGATTGTCTTCCTTATGAGTGGCGGTCGGGGACGAGCGATGGTCTTTTCCTACCAATCTATCCCCCTAGGAGCATGCGCGTAGTGCCGAGGTTTTTGATGACTTGTAGATTTTTGCAATAAGTATGTGAGTTCTTTATGACTAATGTTGAGTCCGTGGATTATACGCACTCTCACCCTTCCATCCTTGCTAGCCTCTTTGGTACCATGCATTGCCCTTTCTCACATTGAGAGTTGGTGAAAACTTCGCCGGTGCATCCAAACCCCGTGATATGATATGCTCTTTCACACATAAACCTCCTTATATCTTCCTCAAAACAGCCACCATACCTACCTATTATGGCATTTCCATAGCCATTCCGAGATATATTGCCATGCAACTTTCCATCATTCCGGTCTTCATGACACATTCATCATTGTCATAATGCTTAGCATGATCATGTAGATGGCATAGTATTTGTGGCAAAGCCACCGTTCATAATTCTTTCATACATATCATTCTTGGTTCATTGCATATCCCGGTACACCGCCGGAGGCATTCATATAGAGTCATCTTTGTTCTAGTATCGAGTTGTAATCATTGAGTTGTAAATAAATAGAAGTGTGATGATCATCATTATTAGAGCATTGTCCCAAGTGAGGAATAAAAAAAGAGAGAAAGGCCATAAAAATAGACAGAAGGCCCAAAAAAGGAGAAAGGCCATAAAAAAGAGAAGGCCCAAAAAATGAGAGAAAAAGAGAGAAGGGACAATGTTACTATCCTTTTACCACACTTGTGCTTCAAAGTAGCACCATGATCTTCATAGTAGAGAGTCTCTTGTTTTGTCACTTTCATATACTAGTGGGAATTTTCATTGTAGAACTTGGCTTGTATATTCCAACAATGGGCCTCCTCAAGTGCCCTAGGTCTTCGTGAGCAAGCAAGTTAGATGCACACCCACTAGTTTCTTTTGTTGAGCTTTCATACATTTATAGCTCTAGTGCATCCGTTGCATGGCAATCCCTACTCCTCGCATTAACATCAATCGATGGGCATCTCCATAGCCCATTGATTAGCCTCATTGATGTGAGACTTTCCCCTTTTTGTCTTCTCCACATAACCCCCCTCATTTTATTCTATTCCACCCATAGTGTTATATCCATGGCTCACGCTCATGTATTGCGTGAAAGTTTATGAGTTTGAGATTACTAAAGTATGAAACAATTTCTTGGATTGTCATCGGGGTTGTGCATGATGAGAGCATTCTTGTGTGACGAAAATTAAACTTGACTAAACTATATTATTTTGTAGGGATGAACTTTCTTTGGCCATGATATTTTGAGAAGACATAATTGCTTAGTTAGTATGCTTGAAGTATTGTCATTTCTATATCAATATGAACTTTTGTCTTGAATCTTTCGGATCTGAATATTCATGCCACAATTAAGAAGAATTACATTGAAATTATGCCAAGTAGCACTCCGCATCAAAAATTCTGTTTTTATCATTTACCTACTCAAGGACGAGCGGGAATTAAGCTTGGGGATGCTGATACATCTCCAACGTATCTATAATTTTTGATTACTCCATGCTATATTATCTACTATTTTGAATGTTTATGGGCTTTATTATACACTTTTATATCATTTTTGGGACTAACCTATTAACCCAGAGCCCAGTGCCAGTTTCTATTTTTACCCTGTTTTAGGGTTTCAAAGAAAAGGAAAATCAAACGGAGTCCAATTGACCTGAAACTTCACGGAACTCATTTTTGGAAGGAAAGAAGCCCAGAAGACTTGGAGTCCACGTCAGGGGATCTACGAGGAGGTCACGAGGCTAGGGGGGTGCGCCCACCCGCCTGGGCGCGCCCGCCACCCTCATGAGCCCCTCGTGGCCCCCCTGACGTACTTCTTCCGCCTATATATCTCCATATAGCCTAAAAACATCTGTGAGCACAATAGATCGGGAGTTCCGCCGCCAGAAGCCTCCATAGCCACCGAAAGCCAATCTAGACCCGTTCCGCTACCCTGCCGGAGGGGGCAATCCTTCTCCGGTGGCCATCTTCATCATCCCGGTGCTCTCCATGATGAGGAGGGAGTAGTTCTCCCTCAGGGATGAGGGTATGTACGAGTAGCTATGTGTTTGATCTCTCTCTCTCTCTCATGTTGTTGAGGTGATACGATCTTGATGTATCGCGAGCTTTGCTATTATATTTGGATCCTATGATGTTTCTTCCCCCCTATACTCTCTTTTAATGAATTGAGTTTCCCCTTTGAAGTTATCTTATCGGATTGAGTCTTTAAAGATTTGAGAACACTTGATGTATGTCTTACTGTGGATATCTGTGGTGACAATGGGATATCACGTGATTCACTTGATGTATGTTTTGGTGATCAACTTGCGGGTTCCGACCTTGAACCTATGCATAGGGGTTGGCACATGTTTTCGTCGTGATTCTCCGGTAGGAACTTTGGGGCACTCTTTGAGGTTCTATGTGTTGGTTGAATAGATGAATCTGAGATTGTGTGATGCATATCGTATAATCATACCCACGAATACTTGAGGTGACATTGGAGTATCTAGGTGACATTAGGGTTTTGGTTGATTTGTGTCTTAAGGTGTTATTCTAGTACGAACTCTAGGGCTGTTTGTGACACTTATAGGAGTAGCCCAACGGATTGATTGGAAAGAATAACTTGGAGGTGGTTTCGTACCCTACCATAATCTCTTTGTTCGTTCTCCACTATTAGTGACATTGGAGTGACTCTTTGTTGCATGTTGAGGGATAGTTATGTGATCCAATTATGTTAGTATTGTTGAAGGAACTTGCACTAGGGAAAGTATGAACCCTAGGCCTTGTTTCAACG
Source organism: Triticum urartu (assembly GCF_003073215.2). Classification (NCBI taxonomy): domain Eukaryota; kingdom Viridiplantae; phylum Streptophyta; class Magnoliopsida; order Poales; family Poaceae; genus Triticum; species Triticum urartu. The sequence continues at coordinate 321,393,066 of NC_053025.1, forward strand.
CATTGCAATACCTTTTACACTCACTTTTATCACTTGGTACTTTGCTGTTTTTATATTTTCAGATTACAAATACCTTTATCTACTATCCATATACCACTTGTTTCACCATCTCTTCGCCGAACTAGTGCAGCTATACAATTTACTGTTGTATTGGGTGTGTTGGGGACACAAGAGACTCTTTGTTATTTGGTTGCAGGGTTGCTTGAGAGAGACCATCTTCATCCTATGCCTCTCACGGATTGATAAACCTTAGGTCATCCACTTGAGGGAAATTTGCTACTGTCCTACAAACCTCTGCACTTGGAGGCCCAACAACATCTACAAGAAGAAGGTTGTGTAGTAGACATCAAGCTCTTTTCTGGCGCCGTTGCCGGGGAGGTTAGCGCTTGAAGGTATATCTTTAGATCTTGCAATCGATTCTTTTAGTTTCTTGTTTTATCACTAGTTTAGTTTATAAAAGAAAATTACAAAAAAATGGAATTGAGTTTGTCTCATACGCTTCACCTTTTTAATATCTGTCATGAGTATGATGGAAAGGATAATTGTACTCAAGTGCTAGAAGAAGAAATCTATAAAATGTTTGGCACTAAATATTTGAATGATGAGCATGATTGCAATGTTGTTAGTATGAATTCCTTGAATATCCATGATGCTAATGATATGCAAAGCCACAAGCTTGGGGAAGCTATGTTTGATGAAGATGATATTTTTTGTCCCCCAAGTTTTGATGAGCAAATTTATTATGATGAAAGCATGCCTCCTATTTATGATGATTATATTGATGAAAGTGGTTTCGGAGAGGTCATGACTTTATTTTGTGATGAATCCACTATTTCGGAAGAGGTTCCAATTGATTATGAGAACAAAGTTGCTATCTATGATGATTATTGTGATGACTTCTATGCTATAGAAAATAATGATAACCATAAAACTTGTCATCATGATTTTAGTTTTCAATTGGATTATGCCTCATATGATAATTATTTTGTTGAGTTTGCTCCCACTATTATTCATGAGAAGAATTTTGCTTGTGTGGAGAGTAATAAAATTTCTATGCTTGTAGATCATGAAAAGAATGCTTTAGGTGCTGGTTATATTTTTGAATTCATTCATGATGCTACTGAAAATTATTATGAGGGAGGAATATATGCT